>NW_005434636.1:447732-484121 GCF_000315625.1 Guillardia theta CCMP2712
GCACACCGCGGCCTTGAACGCTGTACTTGATACTCCGGAGCAGACAGCAGCCGTTACTGGGGTTGAGGGTTCGAAGTCTGGGGAACTGGTAGAGAAGCAGGAGGGGGAGGCAGCCGCTGCTGGGGCAGCCGGAACAGAAGCGCTGTCTGCCGCTGCTGCTGCTGCTTCTGCGACTGGGCCGGAGAAGCAGGAGGAGGTAAAAGCCACAGAGGAAGCAGGCAAGGCGGAGCAGACAGCAGCCGGTACTGGGTCAGGAAATGCAGGGTCGAAGTCCGAGGGAGGGGCAGATAAGCAGGAGGGGGAGGCGGCCGCTACTGGTACGGGAAGGAAGGAGGTGGGAGATGTGGCAAGAAGTCAGCATTCTCTGCCTGTAGGAGAGACAGTCATGCATGGAGGGGGGGAGGCGGCCGCTACTGGGGCAGCCGGAACAGAAGCGCTGTCCGCAGCAGCAGCAGCAGCAGCAGCAGAAGTAGGGAAGCAGGAGGAGGTAAAAGCCCCAGAGGAAGCAGGCAAGGCGGAGCAGACAGCAGCCGTTACTGGGGTTGAGGGTTCGAAGTCTGGGGAACTGGTAGAGAAGCAGGAGGGGGAGGCAGCCGCTGCTGGGGCAGCCGGAACGGAAGCGCTGTCTGCCGCTGCTGCTGCTGCTGCTTCTGCGACTGGGCCGGAGAAGCAGGAGGAGGTAAAAGCCCCAGAGGAAGCAGGCAAGGCGGAGCAGACAGCAGCCGGTACTGGGTCAGGGAACCATGAAGAGGCAGTTGGGGCAGGGAATGCAGGGTCGAAGTCCGAGGGAGGGGCAGATAAGCAGGAGGGGGAGGCGGCCGCTACTGGTACGGGAAGGAAGGAGGAGGACAAAGTCTCAGGAAGCGTGTTGAAAACGAACAAGGATTCTGGTTCAGGAACACAGTCAGCTCCTTCTCCTTCGTCTTCTACTTCTACTTCTACTTCTACTTCTACTGCTCCTGCTGCTCCTGCTGCTGCTCCTGCTGTTGCTGCTGCTGCTGCTGCGACTGAGGCAGAGAAGAAGGAGGTGCAGGCAGCAGGGAATGGGGAAAGCAAGCAGGAAGAAGCCTTGCCAGTACAACAGGATGAGATTGTGGGAAAGGCAGAGAAGCCTGACGGTGTGGCTGGAGTCGAGCAAGAAAAGCAGGAGGAGGCAGCTGTTGTGGGTGAGCAGGTCGGGGGAGAGAAAGATGGAGCAGCCACGGGGATGAAAGCGGCGGGAGAAGGGAAGGAGGAAGAGGCAGCTGCTGCAGGGATTGTGAAGGAGGACATCTCCTCGGGCGCGGTCGATGAGACAGGAGGAGGGAACGAGCAGGTTGGAGGTGATGTGGTAGCAGGAGGGAAGGGAGGGGAGCTTGTCTCAGGGGTTGACAAGGGAGGGGTTGAGGAAAGAGCGGAAGATCTGAGCGAGAGCCTCCGACAGGGCTGGATGTCTTCCATAGACTCGCTGGATGAGTTTCATATCCAGGGATCGTTGCAGATGTTGCTGCTGCAAAAGCTCGGTTCCATCCTCCTCCTCCTGGTTGCCTTCGATCAACATCTGCAGCTGTCTTCCATCAGCGTGCAAGACCTGTCCCACCTCATCTCGCTGCTGGGGCTGCAGAAGGAGGAGGAGGAGGTGGAGCGGCTGTTCGATGATCTCAAGAGGGAGGAGGAAGGGGCAACGGAGGGGGCCGCTGGTCTCCCTCCTCTTGACCTGCGCGACCTCACCGTCCTCCTCTCCAGCCCGATCCTCAAGCTCCAGTTGGCCGCTGCGAAGAGGATCTACGAGCTGATAGGAGGGCTGGCGCATCACGATCTCAGCATGCAGGAGAAGGCCGGGAAGCAAGCGAGGCTTATCCAGTACATTTCTCGCCTTTGCTTCGTGAGTCTCCTGCCCCGTCTCTCTCCTCATTTCAAAGTTCCAGCTGCTTCTCCCTTTCTTGCTCTCACTTGTACTGCTCTCTCTCCCCTTCCCTCCCCGCCTGCTCTGACTGTTTTTCTCTTTTGACATCTTCTCCTGCAGAGCTCGGAGCAGTCAGAAGCATGCTACATCAGCCTCCTCGTCCTCGCTGAGCTGACGCATGCCAACCCGGCCAACTCTACGAGGCTTCTTGCAGTGCCGGGGCTGATGAGGAGAATCGTCCGCCTGCTCGACCCCAACCGCAGGGTCGGAGACCTCACCATCCCCCGGACAGCTGCGAGAATCCTGTCAAACCTCCTCACGCAGTCGGGAGACAAGAAGACTTCCTCCTCTTCTTCCTCTCTCTCTTCCGACGCCTGGTCGGTGGTCCAAAGCATCGACCCTTCGGCTGTCCATCGCGCTCTTGTCATCCTGTCTTCTCCCTCGTCCAGGTCGCAGCCGCCCAAGAGCAGCTTGCAGGGGGGACAGAAGATCGGAAGGGGTGCTGACTCATCCTTCTCGTGGGAGGGAAGCAACTTGCAGCGAGACAGTCTGCCTCTCAAATCAACGGCAGGCTCGAGGGCGCGATGGCTGAGGCAGGAGAAGGTCTCAGCAAGGGCTGAGTTGGTCCGGTCGCCTAGACGCCAGGCACCTTTCCTCGGCAGCGGTCAGCGCATGCGAGCTCATACCTCAAGGAGATGATGGATGAAGAGACGGAAGATGGAAGGCGGGAAAGAAGCGGCAAGGAGGCGAAAGGGGGTAACAAAGGAGAGTAAGGAGAGGGAAGAAAGAATCTGTAGATGAAGTCATATGAGGGGAGAAGGAGGGGGGCGGCGGGAGCAGAGGTAGGAAAACGGACAACGAGGAGGGGGTGCAGCGCTGTGAGAGGGGAGGGCCCGGCCAATCTCCTCGGGAGTTGCAGAAACATTTATCAAGAAGTAAATGGTTGATCGAAGACGCAAAATACTATCAGATATTTAACAGTTCACCAGGACAGCATCCAAGAACAAACTCCTCTCAACATGCAGCGAGCAGCAGGTCTCAGTGCGCGAGCCCCGACAACATTGACGAGGCTGGGATGCCTCCAGCCCTTCCTCCATCCTTCAAAAACAGATCTCCGAGTCTCGAGGGTCCACGAGCCTCTGCAAGGCTCTTAGAAGCACTTGGCGGCAGAGTCGTGCACGTCCACAGCTCTTCCGGACTGCCAGGTACGTTCAGAGAGGTCAAACTGCGTTGCTCCTTCTTCTCACCTGATCCAACATGGAGCCTGCAGCTGCTGCCTGCTTCCACGCCTCGTCCCACTCCACGGCCTTGGCAGTCGAGCAAGCGACTGAGGGTCCACCTGTGAATAGAGGAAGGAGTCAGGGTTGCAGGATGACGAGCAGGAGGAGGAGGGAGACAAGGGAGGTCAGGGTGGAACCTGGCACAGTCTTGATGCAAGTCTCGTCAGGATAGAAGCTCTCGAAGATGCTCCTGGCGAAGTAGGCCTCCTTCGTTCCCGGGGTGTTGTAGGGGAACCTGTGCTCTCTAAACGCGAACATGGTGTCATCCACCACTCGATTGGCATGCGCCTTGAGGCCGTCGATCCAGTCGTAACCAACCCCGTCCGAGAACTGCTCTTTCTGCCTGAAGAGGACCTCCTTGGGGAGGTAGATCTCTCCCTTGGAATCGGGCTTGTTGAACGCCTCCCTCATCACCCACTTTTCGATAAACTGCTCCTTTTCTCCCTTCTTGATCATTTTGAACGACGCGTCCAAGTTCATCACCACGTCCAGAAAGTCCTTGTCCAAGAACGGGACTCGAGCCTCCAGCCCCCACGCCATGGTCGCCTTGTTCGCCCTCAAGCAGTCGTACAGGTACAAACCCTGGAGCTTGCGCACACACTCCTCATGGAATTCCTGTGCGTTGGGAGCCTTGTGGAAGTAAAGATAACCTCCGAGCTCCTCGTCTGCTCCCTCCCCTGACAAGACCATCTTCACACCCATGGCCTTGATCTTGCGAGCAAGGATGAACATGGGGGTACCAGCGCGGATGGTGGTGACATCGTAAGTCTCGAGATGGTAGATCACATCCTGCACAGCATCGATACCCTCTTGCACGGTGAAGTGAAACTCGTGGTGCTCGGTGCCGAGCATGTCAGCCACCTTGCGGGCATTGAAGAGGTCAGGGGAACCCTTCAACCCGATCGAGAAGGTGGCAGGCCGAGGCTTTCCTGCCAGGTCGCACATCTTCACAACGCAAGAGGCAACGAGCGAGGAGTCGAGGCCGCCGGAGAGGAGAACGCCATAGGGAACGTCGGTCATGAGCCTCTTGGAGATCGCTTCGACGAAGGTGGTGCGGATGAGGTCCAAGTTCAACTTCTGTTGGGCAGCCTCGAATCCAAACCACTTGGGGTTGTAGTACCGGACAAGCTGCTTCGTCTTGTGCGACCAGTAGTGTCCGGGGGGGAACTGCTCAATCTTCTTGCACTCGGTGACAAGGCACTTCATCTCTGAGGCGAACCACACGGACCCATCAGCTCCCCAGCCCATGTACATGGAGTCAACTCCCATGGGGTCCCTGGCAGCGTAGAACTCGCCCTTGTCTCCGGCAATGGCGAAGGCAAAGTCTCCATCCAACAGGGAGGCAACCTAGTGGGTGTCAGAGTCGCGACGGCACATCCCCTCACCTCAAATCACCTCATCGCCTCTCTCCTTGTAAAGATGAACGACAACCTCACAGTCAGACTTCGTTCTGAAGTCAGTCTTGTCCTTCAACAGGGGCTTCAGCTTCTCGTGGTTGTAGATTTCTCCGTTGATCGCCAGCGCCGCGGACCTATCGTGGGAGAACAGGGGCTGGTTTCCTGACAGCGTGTGCAGACGTTGGTGGTCACCTACCCTTGCCTCCTTCCTCTCCTGTAGATCCTGTTTTCAGAGCCACCCAAAACCATGCAAGAATCAAAAACTATCACAGAGAGGAAGGGTTCTACTCCGAGACTACTACTACTGCTACGTTATCGACTTTACCATCCAGCTTTCCTTCTCTGCCTTGTCGTTCATACCTGTGGATCGTCCATCGCTCCAACAATAGCCAGACGCTCATGGCCGAGAGCAGATATTCTTGATCCCGGCACATCTTTCTGTGCAAAGATCCGGTTCATACCATCACACTGCAGCATCAAAATACCAACCTCAAGAGGGATCATGTGGATTCCAGAGCCGTCAGGTCCTCTGTGGCGGATCGTACGGGAAAGCTGAAGAATCTTCATCCTCAAAGTGTTGTGATCCAAGGTAGAACTAGAGGACAAGAAAGCTGTCATGGGCAAACCATCAAACAGCAGGATTCATACCCGTACACCCCCAAGAACCCGCAACCTCCCTTGAGATGCATCGCAGGCGTGCACTGGATGCCGCTTCGAAGCTGTAAGTCGAGCATTCAGCAAACAGAAAGAAGAGACTTTTGCTCACTACCGGTGACGCCCATCTGTCCGATATGGACACGGATGGCGAGGCCAAGCTAACCACCAACAAGGCCACAATAGCCCTCATCTGTCGCAAGCAACATGTCAAGATGGCAAGCAAGACCAACAAAGAGCAGCAGCTTCATTTTGTACATCTGTCATGCCACAGAAGGAAGCTTTGCTAAGGATCAAAACAGAGTGGATTGACAGAGGAACAGCTGAGTTCGGTTCTTCGTATGTTCTCCTTCGCAGCCCCGATCGTGTGATTGATGGATAACGAGGAGATGTCATGGTATCCTCAAAGGCGCCCAATGCTCTCGAAATTTACGAAAAATACTAATGCGTGTGGCACACATACAAATTCCTGCTCACAAGGATTGCAACTAACGGTCGTGTTCAAGACAGATACTATTACAAGAAAACCGTTGTTACTTCTTCACGATGGCAAACAACATTATCTCTTATGACTTGCAGCCCATGACTTCTTCCCTGCTTGCTTTGGGAGTGTAGATGCTCCTGCCCTCAACCTGACCTGTCTTCCTTCCTGCCTCTCCCTTCCTTCCCTTCATTTTCTTCCTTCGCCATCACGCGGCCGGGCATCAAAAAAAAAGCCTGCAGACCCCAGGGATGGGGGTAGGTGTCGTGGGTGGGTACTCAGTTTCAGAAGGGGTGGGGGTGGGGCAAGTGATTACTTGATTCTTGGTGGGTGGTTTCGGTGACAATCTGAAGGTGGGGTGGTATTGAAACCTGGGGGTAGGGTGATGCGAAAAAAGGGTGGGGTCCCACAGGCACTATCCTACAGGGTTGGGGGTTGGTCGGGGTAATTTGGGGGGCATGTGATGGTAGCTCCAATGACCCCTACTTGACAGTCAGTTTGTGCTACAAAGGTAGGGGTAGGTTATCATCCCACCCCCTTTCCCCCAGTAACTTCTGTTCCCCGAGTTGAAATTGGCTCAGCCTCACAACCCTACCCCCTCCACCCCAAATTAACCCCTACCGTAATCATTTCGGACACCACCCGTAGTATATATTACTACCCCTCCTGATAAACACGGAAGGTACACTCGCACCCCTTCTTCGGAGGTTCTTTTGTCTATTTTAATACCACACTGACTCACTAGTACCCACCCCCCAGCATTATCTACCCTTTCCATACTGGACCCCCCACCCCTATTCGAGATCTACGACCCCTTCAATCGTTTTATGTATCAAATCATCCCCCTCATACACTACAATCATCCCCCTCATTCCCAGGCTCATCTACAACGCGAGCGACTACCTGAGAGGCTACTAGCAGCGAGGACTAGCGACAGCTTGGAACAACCGGTGCAACACGATAGAGGTATAGCAGGAGGAGGAGGAGGAGGAGGAGGAGGAGGAGGAGGAGGAGGAGGCATTGCTGGAGGGAAAATCTTACAGGGTAAGGAGAACGAGCGCGATCCTGAACGGACTTTTACCGTCATGGATCAACTGCTCCTATCAGGTGCTTGTAAGTTCGTGCATAAGATGCTCGAAGCTCGGAGGTTTGCTTCCCTAACTTTGGACAAGCCTTGACCATAACAAGTTTTTGGAACCTGTCCTGCCTTATGAGCATCCCTGAGCCTTAGCTGATACAGTACATGACTGACCTCCACTGACAAGGAGAAAGATTCTTTATGTTCCTGGACGTTGGTCGTTCATCCCTCAATCTGATTCAAACTTTCAAGGCGCAATGGTCCATGGCCGACAGCTTCCTCGTCATGGATTGTCAGCAGATCCAGTTTCCAGTTCATTTCCGTCAGGTTAAAACCAACCATCACCGACCTAGGAGGCGGAGAGATGTCCTCCGTAGCGCACTTTCATTGAGTGTGGTGCTTTTGGTATTTGTAAAGGATGAAGTCGGCATTGCTTCGTAAAATGCTCTACTTCCCATGCCATTGCTTCTACCCCTCCTTCCCCACTTCTTTCTCCTCCGCGAGCAAGAACAAGTACGGAAGTCTTCATTGTCCATTCCATAGCTCACAAGGGAATCCCCCTCCCCCCCGTTCCTCGTCCTCCTCCCCCCTCATTGACCCCCGCGCTCCCAGCATCGGGGAGTTAATTGACTAAAACTCGTAGCGTACGAGAAGACGCATCGGCGACAGAGCACGAGGGGAGACGAGAGGGGAGGGAGGGAGAGGAGGGAGGGAAGTGAAGGGAGGAAGGCGGAGAGAGGAGAGATGAGAGAGGGAGGAGGGGAGGGAGAGTAGGAAGGGAGGAGAGGAAGGAAGAAAAATGGAGTCGAATGGAGGCCAAGGCGGTGAAGGAGGGGAGGAACGAGGGAAACGGTTCTATTTTTGTGACGGAGGAAGCGGAAGTGGTTGGGATGTACGGAGAGGAGAAGAGGAGTCTATGAAGCAATGTTGATGAAAAAGAAAGAAGCGGAATTTGTTGGGGATGAGGACGGGGTGGAGACATCGGGATAATGACGGGTACATGATCACAGGGTCGCCGACCAAAGGCCACGGTGAAAGTGGTTTACAGGCCAGCCTTATACTTGTTCCTCCTGTCTCATACTTGCATTCTTGGTTGCAATATGAAGTCGTCGGCTCAGTTGTCTCGATTGGCCGAAAGCAGTATAGGGATCACGGAGTACATCTCTGAAACGCCGGGAATCAAGGGCTCGATGAAGTACCGGTTCTCCGACTTTATCGTGCGAGAGGTCGCCATGGACAAGACGGTCGTGTGCTTGACGGATATGTCGGGCAAGCTGGAAGGAGCGCCGGCGCAGGAGGTGGCAGAGGAAGGAGTTGATGGGTTCGAAAAGCTGGAATCTTTGGTCGGTAAGGAGGTGGCAGCCCGTGTAAAGACCTTGGTAGAGCAAGATGAGGTGGACGGAGCAGCTGAGATTGTCCTGGAGGCAGACGCTGACAAGGCCCATCGGACGGCCGTGCATACTTGTATCAAACAGCACTTTCCTAAGCTGACCACAGACACCGTCAAGGTTGGGAGTGACCAGAAAACTGCCGTGCGGATTTTTTCCAAGGTTGACAACTCGAAAGGAAGGCCTAACAAGCGACAGCGGAGAGAGGCAATCTTTCAGGGCGCCAAGCGTGATGCCAAATTCATCAAATTTGTGCTGTACAAAGAGAACCTGGACACGATGGCTGCTGTGTCGATCATTTCGAAGATGGTGAAGACGAAAGGCGGTACCTTCTCGTATGCTGGCACCAAGGACAGGCGAGCTTGCACCACACAGCTTGTGTCTGCGCATCGAGTTGACCCTTTCGTGCTGACGGACCTCAACAAGAGACTCCGAAACATCTGCATTGGAAATCTTTCTGTCTGTGAACAAACTCTTAAGCTTGGTCAGCTGTACGGGAATCGATTCCAGATCATTCTCCGCGATGTTCAAGCCAGTGAAGGCTCAATAGAAGCGCTCTGCAATTCTCTTAAGGAAAAAGGCTTCATCAACTACTTTGGGAAGCAAAGGTTTGGGACAAGTTCTATCCCCACATACTCGATTGGAAGGGAGATCTTGCATGAGGACTGGGAAAAAGCTGCTGACTTGATCCTGTGCCCACGAGACGGGGAGAAAGAAGAGTCAAAGACAGCAAGAGAGAAGTTCAAGGAACATAAGGATCCCGCAAAGGCCCTCGAAGAATTCCCCAGGTGGATGTTTGCTGAGAGGACGTTGTTGGACGTGTACAAGAAGCGAGGGATGAACTCTCATCTCAACGCTCTCCAGGCTCTGCCAAGAAACCTGCGATTGATGTACATTCACTCTTACCAGAGCTACATCTGGAACAAGATGGTCAGCGAGAGGCTCCGGATGTACGGCAAGGACAGGCCAGTGGAAGGCGATCTCGTGCTGGAGAGCAAAGACGTGGAAAGCGAGAGCTTGTTCGACTTGGAGGGGGTGGACGAGTCGACTCTGAGCGGTGCGAATGCCTCGGAGGAGCAGGAGAGCGATCATGACAAATGGACCAAGAGTCATCCCAAGAAGGTGCGACGACGGCTCGACTTAGCGACGACAGACTAATGTCTGCCCAGGTCAAGGTACTTGCAGCGAGCGATGTGGACAAATACTCCATCTTCGACGTCGTGCTGCCCCTCCCCGGGGTATCGATCTCGTACCCTACGAACGAGATAGGCAAGAAGGTCGACAAACGGCTCTCGGCCGCCCCCTCTGCCTCTGACGCCTCCCCTTGCAGTACGAAGAAGCCCTCAAGGCCGATGGCCTGGACATCAACAATCTCGCCAACAAGAACAAGGAGTTCACACTCAGCGGAGACTACAGAAAGATTCTGTCGCAGGCGGAAGATTTCAGCTGGGAAACTGTGAGGACGGAGTTTGCGCTCTGCGCAACTGACACTCCAGCAGATTGACTACAAGAACCCCAAGGGCGACCTGCAGGCGACGGACCTGGAGAAAATTAAGGTAAGGAAGCTGGCATCGTAGCTCCTGCTCAGGCTGTTCAGGGGTCCTCAGACGAAGACGTCAGGAGAGCAGCAGACAAGGAGGCAGCAGCAGACGCCAAGGCTCGCAGGGCCTTGAAGCTTTCCTTCACTCTCCGGTCCAGCACGTGAGTTGCAGCCCCTCGCTCCCAACCTACTTGAGCTGACGTGCTGCAGGTATGCGACCATGTGCGTCCGAGAGCTGCTAAAGGAATACGTGGAAGAGGTGAGAGAGGGACGATACGTCCAGGGTTGACAAGAGTGCAGGCAGCATGCGGGTTAAGCTTCGAGGAGAAACCCGGCGAGAGCGAGTAAGAGCATGAGAGTGGCAGGGAAAAGGGGCAAGGAGCGGAGTACGGTGAAGTTGAGGAGAGAGGAGGTGGAAAGAGTACAGCGGAAGGGAGGAGAAGATCAGAGGACGAGGGTAGTATCAAAGTGTAAGAGATTGAGATTAACGAGATCTATTGCTGAGTGTTCCATTCACAACCCCTCGCGTTCATCCGTCCGAAGATACGGTCAACTTTGCTACGACGTTCACTCGTTCCACCACTCGTTGACCTTCTTGCCCTGGTACCTGAAACACAAGTCAAGCGACAAACCCCCCGAGCGAGGGCTTACAAGATGGAGGCTACTCCCAACGTCGCTACGAGCCCTGGCAAGGCAAGTCAGACCATGACAACTCTTGCTCGCCCCCACCAGCAGGCATGAACTTCTGAGTCTGGATCGCGCGGTGTCCCATCCCCGTAGCCTGTTGGCAGGTGTCAGGAGGAGCTGTGGGGCAGCCATGGCGCTACCAGTGCGAGAGAAGAAGCCAACGCCAGGAGGTGCCCAGACTCTGCATCTCTCAACTTCAGCGAGAACGTTTGCGGTGCTCCCACTCACTGTTCTGTCCTGATTGGATGAGCAGCCCAGAGCCTGAGGAGGAGATGAGATCTGCATGACTCAAAACCGCCGCACTCACCGAGGAAGAGCGCTCCCACCGCAGAGCCCGCGATCAACGAGGCCTTGCTTCCCTTCTCTGCGTTCACAGTCAGCTCATGGCGAACATAGACTGAGCTGCATATGTCACACATGCCGCATGACAGCAGCAGAGAGCGCATGAGAGCACAGAAAAGGAGGAGGAGCATCGGGAGCAGGAGCAGCAGGAGCAGCAGCAGCAGCAGCATCGGGAGCAGCAAGAGAGGGAGCAAGAGCAGGAATAGGAGCCTGAAGAGAAGGAGAAGGAGGAGAAGGAGAAGGAGGAGGAGAGGGAGAGGAAGAAGGGATAGGGATAGAGGGAGAGGGAGAGGGAGGAGAGGGAGAGGGAGGGGGAGGGGGAGGGAGAGGGAGAGGGGGAGTGGGAGTGGGAAGAGCCATTGAATGTTCTTACTCGTCCACGCATAGATTCCTCCGGCCGTCAAGACCGCCGCCATGGTGAAGCTCATATGCGCTGATCCTCCCATTCGATAGCACAAAGGACTACCCCCACCCCCTCCTTACCCATAAGAAAGCATACCCCATAGGTTGCTCTCTCTTTACGGTGGAGTACCCCACCCCCTGCTACAGGGCCCAAGAACCGCCTGCTACCGCCCACTGGCCCCTCCTGTTGTGGTCCGGGCCAAGGCAAGAGGGGTAGGAGAGGGAGGAAGATGAGAGAGGAGGAGAGAAGAGAACGAGAGTTGTGTCAGAGGATCGCAAGGCGAGCAAGGGAGCAGGGTCAAGATCGAGCGCAGGGAGAAGAAGCGAGGCGATTGAAAGGCAAGCTCGCATGCTTGATTGCCCCCCAGCAAGAGATTGATAAGACCATGGAGGAAGGAAGAAGCCAAGGCCATCAACTAGATCTTGAATCGAAGATGTGAACAAGTCGGGCCATATGAAGCTCTATGGGTGTTCGTTGCAAGCATTGCTTTGCTTGGCCATCCTGCAGCTTTCGTACCCCTGGGATATTCAAGTCGCAAACAGCATTGAGCCCTCCGACAAGAGAATCCTTTCATGTCTAGCGACAAGGCTGAGAGGAGGACGAAATTCTTCCCTCCCTACTCTGATCGACATCAAATTTGCTCCATTCTCCACGCACTTGAACCGTCCTCCTCCTCGATCATCACCACCGCCGCCTCCTCCTCCTGCTCTTCATCCCGCTCCTCCCTCCCTCCCTCCTCCTCCTCCTCCTCCTAACACGAACTCATTGGGTTTCCTACATGTAGGAGAGCTCATCCCGCTCATCTCCTTCAAGAGTGGAAGCATGATGCACACGCAGGCTGTTCTCAGCTTTGCTCAGCAGGGACTTATCTGGCAAGTTTTCCTCCCGCCGTCCAGCTCAGGCGCAGCTGAAGGCTCGAGAGCCACCCGGCACTGTATCCTCCACAGCTCCTATGATTCCATCACCTCCTTCGATCTTCAGTTCGAGAGGATGCTTTCTCAGCGCGAGCGCTTTCCTCTCGTCCGCATGAGCGTCGAGCTCAAGGTGCCGCCTAGAATGATGGCATGTGAAGCTGCAGGTGGCAGGAGGGTGAGCCAGCCCGGTCGGCTCATCGTCACGTGGATGAAGCTTGAGGACGCGAGCATCCTTGAGCAAAAGCTGTGCAGGATACAAGAGGAGCAGGAGAAGCAGCTAGGGAGGTCGGTGACCATGGTGCTGCCTGCGTGGGTACAGGTGAGGCACTACTTACGCCTCCTCCTCCTCCTCCTCCTCCTCCTCCTCCTCCTTCTAGTCCTTGGTTGATGGGACTGACGAAGCCTCTACAGCTCCTGCACAACTTCCTTCCCACGTGTTTGTACAGTCCTTCCTTGCGCAAGGGGTTAGAGACAGTGGTTGTTGCGTGGATGTCGATCTCGGGCCTCTGGGCCTGCTGGCAGCTCTACCAGCATGTCGAGCTCTTCGGAGCCGCTCTGAGGCCCTTCGTGAAGGTCCTTCGGATGCGGTTCGAGTGGATCATGCAGAAGATCAACAAGACGTTCCAGACCTGGACTGACAAGTACATCCACTGGCTCAAGCCCCTTGACGTCATCCGGGACCGTCTCTTCTCCTCTGGGGCCATGAGCAGCCTCCTGGTGCGTGCTCTTCATATCCTGCATGCTTCCTGACTTGTCCATGCCAGGCCCATGAGATCTCGAGGATCTACGGGGTTGTCGCCAGCACAGCGGAGCCTCTCCTCTCCTCCGTGCAGGCCGGCATGCAGATGTTGTTGGCGTCAGTGGCCGCAAGCACGGCCTCGCTCTCTGCTGCAATCTCGCCCTATACCTCGAGCATGTACCTGCCTGGCATAGGAGCTGTGCAGAAGAATCTAGCAAGCAAGACTTCTCTCCGAGCAGCCAACAGCATCTCCTCATACTACAGGAGCTACTCCAAGAGCTTCCAAGAAGGAGCCAAGACCCTCCTGCATCTTCTCTCGTCGAGGAAGGTGTTCTCCCCCACTCCCTCCTCCCTCCTCTTAACCTCACTCCCCCTGCTCCCTGCCGTATCGAGTGCAGTACTTGACAAGATGGGCAGGCGAGCCTTGGACAAGAAAGTCTTGCTCGTGTCGGCACCTTGTACTTCCGCATGCTCGTCCAAACATGCAGAAACCTCTGGCGGCGTCTGCCATGGTCTTCCAACGAGCAGCTCCTTGCCCCCAAACCTCCTGCAGCCACGGCTCCTCTATTAGCGGTAAACGGCAGCATCGTCGATGGGGACTTGATGGAGTTGTGCTCCGACCGGAGCAGCATGAGCCCCAGGAGGTCGTGCAAGAGGAGCATTTCATCGCCCGACATGTCTCCCAGGCGATCCAGGTCGATCAGTCATGGAGAGCTGCAGGTTGAGGAGAGGCTGTGAATACCATCTTATGTCAAATGAACGTCACCAATATCAATGGCTCGTTTGATTCGTCTCTTCATTTCCGTTCAACAAGAAACCCAACAGCTCCATAGTAGTTTCCCGCTGTGCTTCTAAGAGAACTCCGTGGTCTCCAACCACTCGAAGCAAAGTTGTCGCTGCCAGCAGCCGTCAGGCGGTTAATTGGCTGCTCGCATGCTCACCTGCTCCTCGCTCCATGTGCTCTTCGCGGACCGGGAGATGGAGGGTACCACCCCTCCTAACGCTCGAATGCTATCGGCCCCCTCCTCTCCGGTGCACGGCTTGATCAGGTCCTTGAGCATCGCTGCAGCAGCATGTCAGCATGGAACGAGGCTCTGAGTTCCATCACCCCGCTGCTTCTTCTCCGCCATCATCTTGCCAAGGAGCGTCTCCTGTGGGGACGTAGAGCACATCAGCCATAGTAGAGTTCTGCCAGCAAGGAGATAACCTGAACGTAGTCAAGGTCCGCTGGGTTGATTCCGGGCAGCCGCAGGAGCTGCTGGCGCACGAGAGGAGTGATGGTGACGAGATTCATGTAGATGTCTCTGAGAAGATGCAGCAGCGCAGCCTCTGAAGCGATGGACTGCTAGCGAATGAGGAGGATGAAACAAGGTCACGACCGTCTCCTCTCACCTCCAAGGGGTTCGATTTCGACGTCAGTGCGAGCAGCACGATACCGAGAAGATCGCCAGCCAGCATCTGACGGGAGTTCAGGGAAGGAAGGGAACATCGCAGTCAAAGTCACTTGATGATAAGCCTCGTTCCCTCTGACGCGCGGGATGACCTTCTGAAGTGACAGCATGGCCCGAGAGGATGCAGTAGAGTCTGGCCAGATGAACGCGTTGCACATCAACTTGACAACAGTCAAGAGGGCAACTAGAACGGGAGAGTCCAGATGCACAGACCTGTACCAGCACCGGTCCAATGTCGGGGCAAGCCAAGACGAACTCGGTGAGCTCCTTCCCTTGCTGCGTCCCTGTGACGCCGCCCTGTCACGCACGTGTCATTATGGCAAGACCCCTCACCGGCCTTGCATCACCTTGTTCGGATTATCTCCTTCAGCTTGCGCAGTACCGTTCTTCACCTCCATTAGAGCTGCTGCTGCTGCTATTGCGGCTTGACCCTGCGCGTTCAGTGTCATCATGCTGAAATCTTCCGAGTGCAGAGCAGACCTGCCCTTCATCCACTAGTGACAGGACGAGCTCCCCGACCTGTAACAAGCAAATTCAGCCCCAGGGCTCCAAGTTTCCAAAGCTTTTCACACACTTCGCGGTGTAAGAGGCGAAGGATCTGATCAAAGATGATGTCATCCTTTTCTGTCCCCTGGCTTGCGCCTGCACTGCTTACTCCGCTATCCCTATCTTTCATGGTCTGAAGGTAAAGGTATGAGGGAGCACAAGCTCAACAACATAACCATACTTTGTATCCACCATCCAGTCGATTCAGCAGCAAGCTCAGAAACGAGGGTAGGAAGGGGCGGAGAATCCTCATGTACAAGGCGGAGGGGCAGTTACGAATAAGTGGCCCAACAAAGAGCCTTAGAATACTTCGCAGATGCCTATGCTCCATGGCGGGCGCGAGCCCCTGCAGCTCAAAAGTCAATCAAATCTGCAACGTCGGTGCGTATGAAGATGCGGAAATATGATCATTGTGCAAGCAGCAGTGATGATTTCAAACATGTTGGACCACTTACCAAGATATTTTCCAAGTAAGAAGGATTTGAATTGATAACAACGTAAAACCCATCACAGAATCCGGATATAATTCCGGCCAGTTGATAGGAACCGTCCCGAACGTGACGGATCCAAGTATAAACATCTGTTACCCGACTTTCCAAGCTGGATGGTCCCTTCTGCGTCTCAAGAGCAGCATTGCCTGCTTTTGCAAACGAGGGATCCACAGCCGCTTCGAATTCGACTGGTTTATATAGAACCTGATCAACCATGAGATCTGTGAGCAAGAAGAAAGAACATCAGAGACCTGCCATTCTTGGGACAAGCGGGTCCGCACATCAGGCGTCCAAAGGGTGTGGATACTCTTGATGAGTAGGCTTAGGTTGGGCAGTATGGAAGAGATATGGTTGCTGATCGAATAGAGAGACCCATTCTTTGTATTCGACGAATGGACTCCCGTGCCCATCCCTCCTCCCCCAGCCTGTACTCTTCTGCATATGCAGAGCAGAGTGATAAGCACCTGGTGGATCCGATGTCGCACCTGCCGGAGATTGTAGTAGGTTTCTTCCGAAGGAATAATCTCGCCAGCTATGCCACCTTGAACCCATGCGTGAGGATCGGACATGGCTTGTGTCAAGACCGGGTCATTCCATTCTGCGAGAGGTTGCATCATGATGCTGTCAAGGAACGCGGCCCTCTCGGCGTCGGACGGCAGAGGGTTTGAAAGGACGAAGAGCAGCTCATAAAGGTGCGAAGTTTCTTCTCCTGTCACTTGTCCACTTGAAAACAAACTCTGGACTTTGTTGTTGATCTGGTCCCTGTAAGGCAAAAGATGAGCAGACATGGCGTGCGCCAGTTTTACAATAGCTGCACTGAGCCGCCGCCGCATGGTGACCGTATCACTAAGATTCAAACTTGTCCTCAATGTATTGGATACAAAGGAGGATTCTGACGAGATTGGGAACAAATCATAGAAATTGAGCATTTTTGAAATGATCTCGGCGCCTAATCCACTGTCCCCGCCACGCATTCGCAAGAATGGAATCAAGACAACCAGACCCATTCTCACTATAGAAGCCATGACAATTTGTCCGTTGACATCTCTGGAAACCAAAATGCCCACAAGCATTCTGCAGGCCCCATTCACATCGTCATTTTCATTCTGAAAATTTGCCAGAGGAACTCCAAGAATTATGTTCTCGAGCACACTCTGAAGTGCTTCAATCCTAGAGTCGACCTTCTCATCCAAGGATTGGACCCCATTTAAAAGAAGCTCTTGGGTCTGCTGGAGGGCATTTTGCCACTGAGCTCCAATGAACATGATGCTATTCAATGGCATCAAATTAGCCAGCTTCCTCACGATTTCCAAAACTTTGGCCTTCACTTGACCCCAGAATTTGAAATACTCATCAAAATCCGAAAATTCTTCAACACCGCACAGATCTTCCCAGTCAGAACCAGGTTTGCAGGAGACTTTGTCTAAAATAGTCGCCATCAGGGCTTCGTGTATTTGAGGGGGAAGATTTACACCGGTTACAGCATTTTGACCATCCAAGTAATTACGCCAGAAGGGCGTCGTGATAGCTGTTATCGCAAGAGCATGATAGTTTGTGAATGATGCCATAAGGCTCAGATACCCCTCGACTATGGTTTGCTGTGAAGAGAAGGAAGTCCAAAAATTTAGGCCAAGTTCAGTCAAGGCAACGCAGAGTCCTTTGTGAAAATCGAACTCAGTCTGTTGCAACAAGCCGCCCTTGCAAAGTTCCAACAAGGAGCCAACGAGATTTGTTACAGCTTCATGAGGAACGTCTTTGCATTTTTTCGCACAAATTGCTTGCAAGACTCCCAAAGCTTCACCACGGAGATCAGGATTGGCCAGCAGTGCACAGATCGCTTGCAACAAACCACACTGGGCAAGAACCTGAAAAGATGAGAGTGGAGCATATGCTTCAAACATTTTCAATGCTGCGCTGACAAGACACTTTGCTTTTTGCTTCTCGAGATCAACTGAGGACTGAAACAGAAGAAATTTTTCCTCCAAGACTTGGAAGCAGAAGGCGAACAGGCTGGCGAATTCATTGTTCAAGGCGACAAGAAGTTCGTTCCGACGAGCATCGCTGAGCTGATCTTCGTCAAACATTCCCTGAAGAACAGAGGTAAGAGGATAGAAAACAACTTCTTCAGAACAAACACCAAGGATCAATTGGAAACGGTATTTGAAAACATATCGACCATATTCAAACCAAAAAAATGAGGGCAGGTTACGGTACCTCAGCAATTCCTCGGAGCACATGTAGAACCAGTTCACAGTGCGAATCTCCCGTCCGAGACAACGAAGTAAGTTCAGCAAACAGAGAAGGCCACTGATGCGGCCACTCCCGTTTGGCAATGAGCGCAACAATCTGTTGATGTTTCAAGTCAATGGATTCGTCTTAGATTTCAAAAAAGGGAAAAGAGAGGGCAAGACAACCTGCACAGCCTTTTCTTTCAAGAATCGAGGTTCTACCAACAAATCCGTATTCCATTTGGATATGATTTCTAGTGAAACAATCTTCAATTGTGCCCTGCTGCTTGGGTCCAACGTATTCCATCGTTTCGTGATCAAGTGTTCATAAAGCTGGAATCCAAAGTGTCTCACATGATGCGGCAAAGAAGCCGATACAAGCTGCGATGCAAGGCTGTACGCTCGAAGGTCGTCAGACTTCGCACTCTCGCAGATGTTGTGGGCGAATTGACGATCATTCTGATTGGATTTTGGATCGTGCAAAATCTGCAATACAATAGAGTCATCAACTACCAAATCACGGTTGAAAGGAGGAGATCTTATGAAATCGGATAGTACATGTACCTGAAGTGCATTCACGAACTCGATCAGCTCTGGCGACTGCTCCATGGTTTCGAAAGCACCCGTGTTGCACACAGTGTGTTTTTTTGTCTAATGTTGCAACTTTTGGCCAGGAAGAAACAATTCTATGATTGCTCGATCAAAGCCCTCAGGAAACAAACTATTGCCTCCACGCGGCAACGCTGAAGCTTCTCAATGACTGATTGTCACCAGCTGGGTAAGAGCAAGAAAGGGGCACAGATCGGAACGAACGCACGTATAGGGGGCTTGGCTCTGAGATTATGGGAGCGGTCAAGGAGCCAAGGAAACCGAAGGAGGAGGAGAAGGTGCGGATGAGGAGAGGGAGAGAGTAGGTACGAGAGCAAGGAGCATGACTAGTCGCAGCCCCTGCCAGCCTGCTGCTACTTGTGCATTGGAGAGCGCATGCCAAGGGATCCAATCGAGTGTAATCGGGGGTAGGGGGTAGAATGATAGGAGAGACTACCCGGTGTTATGAATATGAAAAGAGCGGGTGGTGGGGGATTATTGAGTCAACTTGGGTGGGGGTGAAGGGTGCGGGGTGGGTTTGAAAAAGATGCGACCCCCACCCCCCACCCGTACCAGTGATAACCACCCCACTACCCTTCTCTCTGTGGCTTCCTTACTTTTACCTACTACACTACCCCCAGAATTACTTCGCATCCACCCCTACCCACCCACCCTTCCTAATGCCTGGCTAGCTGTTGTACCCGGACTGGCCTAGTTCCGACAAATTTAGTTAGGACCTTGTCAGTTCGCATCGTCGGATCCATAGCCGCATGGGCCGGCGTCATCCTCTTCCAGGCGATCATGGGAAACTGGCGGCTACGTCGCATTTTCTGGGTCTCGGTGGTTCTGCGATGTGCCGGGGGGATTTTTGACATCCTCATCATGACAGCATCGCGCAAGATACCGCTGGATGTTGAGGAATGTGCCTTGCCAACAGCAGCAGTAGAGTCTCTATTACTGAGCAAAAGATGTCAATCACAAGTCGTGTCCATGATTTCAATAGCACTGATCGTCTGACGAGTGAGGGGCTCTGCCCTTCACGACAAGGACATTCTTGCTTCCTGTTGACATGCTGCTCTGGTTGTCTTGACTGGCGTAGCTCTCGAGGTCTTGGTCGAAGGAGGAGCGGAATTTAGAGTTCAAGTATCCATACCCCCTCACCTTGGAGTCAATGGGGCTGTATGAGGGTCTTAAAAAAGAAAAGTTTGTGGCTCTCGTTTCATCTAAGTTCCCGCCATTACAGACCTGCTATGGTTTCGCCAGACTAACATACTATAACATGCCGAGGAAGAGAAAACGAATTACAGATGATTCAGACAACGGTCAAGAAATAAGTTATTCAAAACCATTCACGAGAGTCGTCAAATGTGGGTTATACTCGAGACTCAAGGTAGAGAACAGATCGATTTTAGACGTGATCGACAGATGGGTATTACATATCAGTCAGATCACATTAAGAGGCAGTATGATATTCAACTGTTTTCTGATATGGGGCAGGGATACAGGGAATTTACGATATGTAGTAGATGAAATCAAGAGAGCCAAATCGACCTTTTTCTGGAATGTTTTTACACTTGGAATGGAACAACATAGCCGTACAGATAACAAGTATCCAACTCTACAACGTTTCTGGTCAGAGAAAAGACATCTTTTCGTTGATTTATGTAGAATTCGAGGAGACTCGCAAGCTATTGTATTCGCTGCAAATCAATATGGAACGAATTTCTACCAAGACCTGAAAGCAAATTTTACAAACCGATTGGAAAAGTTCATTGCCGAATTCTGCAAAGGAGAGTTACATATTAACCATCAGCAAGAAATCGAAGACGTGAAGAATGTATTGTTTCAAAGGAAAGATTACGAGTTGAAGACAGAAGTGTTTAACAGGAATAATTCACAGCAGATAGGAACCTTCATCGACCATATGAAACAACTAATTGGATTATCGGGGGACGAAGATCTTTTTAGTTTCAAATATGACAAATTTGATCATAGGTTGCAGAAAAATCTGTTTGAGATAATCGAGACACACATGTTCATGTTGAAGTTCTTCGAAGATCGTGGTCTCTCGAAAAAAACATTCAAGGCAGCACCAATGTCGAAATTCGGCAGAAAACATCTAACAATCGATAATGATGTGATGTATTACATTTTGAAAGAAGCGAACAGTTTGAAACCGGGAGAAGATTACAAATCGTTCATGAGAATAGATCAAACTTTGGATAACTCTAAGAATTTCAGAAGGATTTTCGACTGTTCGAATCTGTTCAGAGATCAGAGAGAGGAGATTACAAGTATCACGACAGACGGTGTATCGGTTTGTTTTCGATTCACGTTGATTATCAAAACAATCGATGGACTCGAACAGGAACCTTCATTGCGCACTACCAAATGGCTTGCCGATAGAAAAAGGGCTGAACGGAAATCGGCGAAGAAGATATCAATATCATACAAAGTATTACATGAAAATTCAGAATACCAAAGAGAGATCGAAGAATGTAAAAAATTGCCCAAGGGTAATTGCGATCGACCCTGGGAGGAGCGTCATTATATCGGCCGTCGAACAATTCAGAGATGATCAACAAATAATCAGAAAAAGATTTCAGTTTTCGAGAAAACAATATTATCACGAGTCACATCTGAATCGCAATAAAAAGAAAAGAAAGACGTGGGATCAAGATATTCAATCGACATTGCACTATCTCAAGGGGTTCTCGAGTAAGTCTGGCGGCAGTCTATCAAGATTCGAAGACTATCTTCTTGCAGTTACAAGTCATTGGGAGGAGTTAACTTCGCATTATTCAAAGCGAAAATACGCCAGGATGAAATTCGACATCTACATTTCGAAACGAAAGTCAGTCGACAGGTTTATCCGTACAATGAAAGGAAAGGGAGAAATAGAACCTGTTATCGCATATGGAAATGCAAGGTTCCCGTCTACAGGACGTCGAGGAGAAAGGCCTGTACCGGTCAGGTGGATAAGAAGAAGATTCGAGAATCACTACAGAGTCGTAGATGTTGACGAATACCGTACTACCAAGTGCTGTAACGATTGTGGTTCTGAGCTCGATGTGCTTCGACGGATTGAAAATACAGGGAAAGAACCAGACGAGACCTGTAGGTTGAAAACAAGGAAAAGTGAAGTACGAGGATTGAAATTTTGCAGATCATCGAGGTAATGTCAAGTTTTGTATACTCCTGTAATTCACCTTTTCATCTAACTGTTATCGTGACAGCTGTAAAGGAAAGCCGATCAAATCCAGGGACTTGAATGCTGCACTGAATATACTCACTTGTTTCAATGTGTTTCCTGAAAGACCGAATCACCTACGTCGCCCCTGAGGTGAATTCAATGATTGTTGTCGCCCCCTCCCTACCCAGACTGCGTCCCTCGGGACTCGATGCCTAATTCCCTGCCTGCCTGCCTGCCCGGTGCATGCCTCCATTATGATCCGATGTTTACGACATGTGATCATTGAAGTGACTGACTGGCATCATTTGGTAGGATTCATGTAAGGCTCCAACAACATCCGAAGACAATTTGGCAAAAAAAACAACTGCCGTTGTATGACGGAGAGTCGCGGCTCTCAATCATACGACGGCAGTTCTGTGCGAAAACTTAGTTCGTCGTCACATCATGTCACATCATGAGGGAGAGTACCCGTGGTAGATAGATTCGTGGCGTTTATCTATTAGGAATAGGCAATCGGGTTCAATAAAAGGAAATGGCAGGGGTGGGGTGAGGTACCCACCCCATCATTGATTGGTCTAGTGGGGGTATCGGAGGGTGCTCTTGTTAAGAGCGGGGGTCCTCAACTGCCGCAATGCGCGGGGTGGCGATGGTGTCGATAGGGATGCTGATTGCGATAGAGGTTGGAGGTTTCATGGCACTTGCTGCAGCCACTGCCAGTCATGCGTCCCCTCTGTTCCTCGCTCCACCTTCGTCACCTCCGTTCAAAGCTCATAATGGCTTCAATTTCCGGGAGAGAATGCTGAAACATCCGCTTTACAGCGCGTGCAAAACTGAGGGTGGAGAAGATTCTTCAAAGAGATTCCTGGGTTCGAGGAGGCTTGCACTGATTCGAAATGGCTTCAGAAAAGGGACCATGCCCCTGGACCCGCAGGTTCGTTTCCTGGGATCGAGAAGACTTGCCTTTATCATTCGAAACCTTTTGAAACCGCAGTACATCGACGCTGTCAGAGAGAATCAGACAGGGCGAATTGCGTTGGCATCGAAGGAATTTGAGGTTCAAATGGTCGAACTCAAGAAGGACACTGAAATTGAAGATCAGACATCTGTTCAGATACTTGAAGCACCCCCGGACATAGTGCGCTCCTTCTCATTGGGAGGGGAGCATAAGTTCCAGCAAGCAAGGGAAGAGATTTACAGCCTAGCTATTCCCGTGTTCCTGGAACAGATTTCAAAGCTTGAAGAGGTTTCTTCGTGCGATGAAGTGAAAGGGCCGCTAGACAACACAACATCCGAAGTCTATCTGGCATGGAGATGGGGCAGCAAGGATGTGTCAACCAAGATTGTCATATCTCATGATTTCCCTTCAGGATTTAGAGTTTCAACTTCAGACCATAAATTGCTTGCAGTGTCAGGGAGTTTCGTCTTCAGCCAGCAGCAGCATGGCTCATGTGCTTTGCGTTACAACTTGGACGTGGAGCACGAGGTGACCTTGCCTCTCAACGAGTCTGCAGTTGCAGCGGCCCTGAAGCGATCGTGTACGGAGATAGCGCAGAGGAGAACTAAGACTCAACAACCAGACGCCGAGCTCCAAGTCCAGCCTTCCGTCGAAGGATCGCGTTCTCCATCCAAACCATCACCACCGAAGAGCACGAAGCATGGCGCGCACCATGACTCAGAGGCCATGTCCGTCTCAAGATCTATGACTGTACATGCACCATCCACGATATGTTTTCAGATTGCTTCTGATGTACACAGCTATCCTGAGTATCACCTCTCCGTTGCCGTGCGAAGTGATTGATGCAAGTGACAGGTGGGTTCCTGCAGTCAAGAACGTCAAGGTTCTATCAACCCTGGACGAGGTGAAGATAGGTCTTTCATCCATGGCAATGAGAAGATAGCAGGGCAAGGCGTCTCAAGCCGAGCTCACTTTCTCGGCTCTTGGATACAGCCTGTCGTACATGGTGGACTACGATTTAGGGTGAGAGGACCCAGCAGTGCCAGTTGGCAAGGATGACCAGGGTCTGTAGCAACTCGCCGCACGCGTTCAGCTGGGACTCATTTGGGAACGGCCCGGGATCAATCGAGGTGGCCGTGTGACCTTGAGGTCTCTGTGCTGAAACAGTTGCAGGGCTCGTATGGCTTCGAGAGCCTGGGAGAGAACACGACGAAGATACACTACAAGCTGACCATTGACCCCGGGATGAAGGTTTGAAAGATTGCCAGAGGTTGAGGCATGGTGACATCTCGAAAGGTACCGCACTTTATCAAGAGCACATTGATGAATACGATTGCACACTCAGCCCTCCAGGTGGATATCTAGCACATGCATTTCATTCCTTGATCCATTGTGGATACTCAGGGGCTAGCGAATCGAATCAAAGACGTTGAAGGGTCCCCAGGTAACCCTCCTCCCTATTTCTTTTGTGCGAGCAGCTATCAGAGATGCTCTCCTAGATTTGCGCGTGTTCCCTGACAAGAGAACTTGTTGTACAGGGGGCAAAAAGTGGTTCTAGATGTATGAATGTAGCTTATCATTGTATCCTCATATTCTTTTTATACAGTTTATTCTTTCACCCGCGCTTTGTGTCATTGTAAGTCCCATGACCGGGAGATGTGATCTTTCGAGATCGTCTCAATGTTTCTTCTATTGCCAGAGAGAAAACAGCCTGAGAGATTGATGGAGGGTCGTGGCCTTGTCTTGGTCTCCCTGTCTGAGATGCGATGGTGTTTCATGTAAGGAAGGTCCCATCCCTCGACTAGAATGCCGATCAGATTCTTAAACAGGTTCGTCTCCTCGATGTCTCCTGCTGCTGACCCCTTCACATAAATTCCTGCGCCGTTACAACCATGCACCCTGCAGAACCATGTTAGACAAGACGACGACAGGAAGTTGTAGACAGAGAATGAAGGGATGTACCATGATTCATTGATTGTCAGTTTCGTCGCTTTACTCTTGCTTCCATTGACGAATATGCCGTAAGTTCCTGCTTTGATGTTGCATTGCCCGACTTCGCAGTGACTCCCGGCGGTTGCCAGCACGGAGATATACTTGCCATGCACAACTGAATTCAAGAGCTGATTCCCGCGGCCATAGAAAATGATCGAAGGAGACTTTTGGTACCTCTGTCTCTGGCTGGCCTGATGCACAAACATAGAGTCCCTGATCACCCCGTTTCCTTTGAACGATACACATGCGGTTTCAAAATCACAATTTTCGACTAGGCAGCTACTGTCTTCTGCAGACAAGATACCTCCATCTCCCTTGATATCACAATTTCGGATGATTGTGCCGTGATGTTGGCTGTGAAAGGAATATTCTACATTACTCGATTCAGCGGCTCCAGCATGACTGTTCCCAATGGTGACATTGTTGACCTCAATGTCGTTACCGAGTGTTTGTAGGTTCTCGAGGACGACACTCTTCCTGTTAAGACCAATGATAACTGTGTTGGCCTTTATTTTCCAGCTCCCTGAGTAGTAACCTGGGTGAAGTAGAAGTACACACTCTTGTTGACATCGAGTCATGGCATCCAAGAGCCCCTCGGTGCCTCCTCGGACTTCAACATATCGCCTTCCTTCAAATATATTCAACTTGAAATATTCCAAACATTGCCGTCTTGATGAAACGATCTCTCCTTCTCCTTCTCCTCCTCCCCCCCCCACTCGGCTTTCGCAATCCTCGGTCACCCACAGACTGCTGCTACGTCGTAGCCCGCACTCAAGGCATTTTCTCCTCCATAGCTCTTCCCCATCGCAAATCATCCTCATTCTTTGGCATGAACATGCAAAAAGGAGCACATCTACCATGTTGCACTGCTCCATCACCTTCCCCAGCGCGTCATCGTCGAGGACCTCGAACATGGCGTTAGCAAAATCCACACGGGGGTGTTCAAAGAGGCGTGTACGTTTCCTTAGAGGGTCTCTATAGTCAATACAAAATAGTTACTTACCATGTCTATAGTCAATTCAAAATTGAGCAGTGAGAGATGAGGGAAAAGTATAAGGGATAGAGAGGAGGAGGGGAGATGAAGACGAAGGAAGTGGAGGAGGAACAAGACAACCTAACCATTACCAAAAGTTGGGATGCTATCGGGAATATGAGCTCCTTGCACCGCGTGCATACATATATTTGATCGTTGTCGAACAACAATGCGATTGATCGTTTCTTCAAGGCAATGCAAGGCTGTTGATGTGTTTCATTTGTGATTGGGATACGACTTGTGCTGATTGAGGCAAACGGATTGATACGCAGGTAGAAATAGATGCTAAGAAACACAAGGTTGTTGCGATCCAATGGGGCTTCAAGGTCCTACTCAAACTATTTTGAAGGAATGAAATCATATGTATACTTTATTCTTGTGCGGATGGTTTGCGGACGAACACATAAATCACATCGACTGAGGATCTCTCTTGGATCTGAGGAGGTTGAGTTCATTTGACCCATCTCCCATATCAGCACTAAGCCCGGTTGTCGATGCCCAAGTTACCAGCCTGCTCCTCTCTTGTCTGGTGGCAAACCCCCAAGATCCCCCCCGTCCTGGTCCGGCGCTGCGGTGTAACTTCAGGTCAACTAACAGAATCAGAGGCGTAGATATTATTCTTGGTCTTTCTTGTAGGCTCAAATACGACGACCCTGGTACATCAGGTTGGTGGACGGGGTGGTGGTCGCCGCCCGTGCTGAAACTCATCATCAGTACGAGGACAATCAGGAGGACTCATGCAGTTTCAGGCGCATGTCCCTCTGACCCTGCCAGCAGCAGGAGCGGTGGGAGGTGGGGTAGGGGTAGCGGAATCTATCTTGTCGACCTCGAAAGGACCGAACACAGGGATACGGGGGTAGTGGACTGAAGTTGACAGAAGAAAAGGGGGTAGGGGGTGTTTGGTACTCCCCCCACTACACCTACTTACACGAAACGAAAACCCTCGGGCAACAAGATCCCCCTTCCTCGCACAGCGACTAACATGCTCTCTGCCGTCCGCGTCTTCCCCAGACGAAAAGCCCTCCATGGCGCCCTCCTCTTCTACAAGGGTAGCCGAGGCGTCAACCTCAAGCTCTCTACCATCCAAGCCCTCTTCCACCTCCCGCAGACTAAGGCTGCCGCCTCCCTGGTACCGATGCTGCCCTGTGTCTGACGAGGTAGCTCTGACTGGTCTACAGGGGCTGTCTCTGACGGCGTTCAAGAGCGCGCGCCGGCGGCTCGGCATCTCCCGATGGCCGTACGAGCGGAAGGCGTCTGGCGACAAGAAGATCGCTGCTGCACAGCGGAAGCCACGGCGGGGACGGGACTCGGGGAGGACGGGGACGGGAGGGAGACAAGACGAAGACGTAGAGGACGGGACGGGGCCGCTGGATCCGGAGTGGATCGCATGGTACATGACGACGAGCGAGGACGGGGGGCTATCATGAGGAGGAGGAAGGGGGGGCAGAGAACAGATGCAAGTGGAAGGGAGGGTAGCCCCACATGCTGTCTAGAGAGAAATCTTATTTGTAACATTATGCAATCATAGCATGAGAAGAGCATTGTGTTGAATACCACGAGGAGACATTGGAACATACAAACTTCGAGTGTAACTTAGATCACCAGAACAAAAAGAAGGCTCGGCTTAGAAGGCAGACCGACTGCTAGTTGTTGGGGCCAAACCTTCATGCTCATATAAATCTTGAATGCATCTGTCGTCTGTCGTTAGCCGTCTTTCACGTTGACTAAGGATCTTCCACCTGAGGCTCTCGGGCCTCCGCACTCATACCTGGACCGGGCTGGTTCGGGATTCCACCATGACTCACTGACCCGCTCAACCAAAGATCTCGTCATGGTGCAAGCTATACCATTCATCACCTGCTCAAGGCCCTTTCTTCCCTTCACTGCAGGTACGGATGGTCCTCTTCATGCTGACGCTTTGCAGGTTCTACCAGGTACTGCAGATCACAATGGAGCCACACTGACAGCAGGGAGGGAGGGATGCGCTCAAGAGGAGGTGCATGGAGACCCCTGCGTTTCGCTGTTTGCGTGCTCGCCTGTTTCGGCAGCATCGAGCTCGGAGGTGTCTTTCCGCCCTTCTGCAGGAGACGTGCGCTACTACTTGTTCTCCAACTCTTTATCCTACTTGTTGTGTGTGCATTCACTCCTGTGGTTGGTGTAGGGGTTTGAGCTGCCTCCTCTCATGTCCATGTGTGCATCTGGGGCGGATTTGTCTAGCCTACTTGCAGGCTACCTCCAATGCTGTACTCATCTTGTGACTGTCAGCTTTCACATTTTCACTTATCTTTGACCGTCAGGTTTAAACGTTTGTAGGCGCATTAACGATGACCCTGGCATATAAAATACCCTTTCCCTGACTAGTAAAAATGCCATTTCCCACTGTTGGCTTTCGAGGATATATAACCTCTTGACTCTGAATAGACTTGCATGTGCAACCTCTCGGCGCTGGCGTGTCCGCCCAGAAGGATGAAGGGACTCCCCGGACGTTGCAGGGTCAGTGCGGCGTACTAAACTTGTGACCTCTTGCCATGCCGATC
This sequence comes from Guillardia theta CCMP2712, assembly GCF_000315625.1. NCBI lineage: Eukaryota > Cryptophyceae > Pyrenomonadales > Geminigeraceae > Guillardia > Guillardia theta. The sequence continues at coordinate 475,535 of NW_005434636.1, forward strand.
CCCAACACTGGCAAGTTCGCTGCCATCAGGCGCATTTCCCTCTGACCCTACCAGCAGGAGCGGTGGGAGATGGGGGACCTAACACACAGATAAGGGGGTAGTGGACTGAAGTTGACAGAAGAAAAGGGGGTAGGGGGTGTTTGGTACTCCCCCCAAAACTACTTATTAAACGAAACGAAAACCCTCGGGCAACAAGATCCCCCTTCCTCGCACAGCGACTAACATGCCCCCTGCCGTCCGCGTCTTCCCCAGACGAAAAGCCCTCCATGGCGCCCTCCTCTTCTACAAGGGTAGCCGAGGCGTCAACCTCAAGCTCTCTACCATCCAAGCCCTCTTCCACCTCCCGCAGACTAAGGCTGCCGCCTCCCTGGTACCGATGCTGCCCTGTGTCTGACGAGGTAGCTCTGACTGGTCTACAGGGGCTGTCTCTGACGGCGTTCAAGAGCGCGCGCCGGCGGCTCGGCATCTCCCGATGGCCGTACGAGCGGAAGGCGTCTGGCGACAAGAAGATCGCTGCTGCACAGCGGAAGCCACGGCGGGGACGGGACTCGGGGAGGACGGGGACGGGAGGGAGACAAGACGAAGACGTAGAGGACGGGACGGGGCCGCTGGATCCGGAGTGGATCGCATGGTACATGACGACGAGCGAGGACGGGGGGCTATCATGAGGAGGAGGAAGGCGGGGAAGGAGGAAGGGAAGGAGGATACGATGGTGTAGAGTAATGATGTTTGTAACATTATGCAATCATAGCATGAAGGAGTCGGCTGAATGAATAACGCAAACATTCTTCTCGCATAGAGGAGACAATGGAACGCTTGATTGCATCTCAGAGTTGTGCAGGATTCTTGAAAGCTTAATCTCAGAGAAAGCAGCAGCTGAAAACCATAAAAGCCGATCGACCCACGGACTAGGTTGCAATCTGGACACTGAAGTGAGGACTGGCTAGGCTATTACCATGAGCACGTCGCGATCCAGGATTGAACAAAGACGAATCTATCCCACCCTATCACGGCTGATTCTTGCATCAGGTAGGATGTACCTGTTAGCTGCATAATGATCGGCTTCCCCCCCCCTCCCCCCCCGCTCTTGATGCTCAATTAGATGTTGAACGCGTGTCGTCACTGGTGCCTACCTGTCGTAGAAGGAACTCTTGCCCAGGATACACTGCATGGTAGTAGGAAGTAGGTATTCTGCTCCGACCTTGAGTGACACAAGGAGCAGCGGAGAGGACAACCCATCGGTCTTGAAATTTAGTTCATGACAGAAACGGTCCCTTCGAATCCTTCGGCAGTTTCAACAAGTGAATCAGATTCCTAGATTATGTATGTCTCAGATTCCGAGATCCAAGTCCTAGATTAGCATATCATGTCTTTCGCATGCATTCTCACCATGGGCATCTATCAATCCCCAGACGAAAAGCCCTCCATGGCGCCCTCCTCTTCTAGAAGGGTAGCCGAGGAGTCAACCTCAAGCTCTCTACCATCCAAGCCCTCTTCCACCTCCCAGTGAACTTAGAGACATCTATCTTCTGCTTCTCTATCTTCTTCATCCTTACTTTACTCGTGACGTTGACAATCTCTGTGTTGTGTATACAACAGAATCAGATTCCTAGATTGTGTATGTCTCAGATTACCAGATCAAGTCCTAGATTAGCATATCATGTCTTTCGCATGCATGGGCATCTGTCAGTCTACATCTGTATCGATTCATTTGTAGCAATGTCAGGGTCTAAAGGGACACGAGTGCGTGCCCTACTCTACTTGGTAGAGCATTCTACTTGGTACCAATGTTTTACTCATCCACCAAGGAGCAAGCTCACCCGGTCGCATCTCTACGCGTCCTCGTGACTGATTTTCTTCAGTTAAAACCGCCGTGTAAAACAACCTTCCCCACTTTCCTTACATCCCCGCCCCTGCCATGCCCCCTGCCGTCCGCGTCTTCCCCAGACGAAAAGCCCTCCATGGCGCCCTCCTCTTCTACAAGGGTAGCCGAGGCGTCAACCTCAAGCTCTCTACCATCCAAGCCCTCTTCCACCTCCCGCAGACTAAGGCTGCCGCCTCCCTGGTACCGATGCTGCCCTGTGTCTGACGAGGTAGCTCTGACTGGTCTACAGGGGCTGTCTCTGACGGCGTTCAAGAGCGCGCGCCGGCGGCTCGGCATCTCCCGATGGCCGTACGAGCGGAAGGCGTCTGGCGACAAGAAGATCGCTGCTGCACAGCGGAAGCCACGGCGGGGAGGACGGGGGGCTATCATGAGGAGGAGGAAGGCGGGGAAGGAGGAAGGGAAGGAGGATACGATGGTGTAGAGTAATGATGTTTGTAACATTATGCAATCATAGCATGAAGGAGTCGGCTGAATGAATAACGCAAACATTCTTCTCGCATAGAGGAGACAATGGAACGCTTGATTGCATCTCAGAGTTGTGCAGGATTCTTGAAAGCTTAATCTCAGAGAAAGCAGCAGCTGAAAACCATAAAAGCCGATCGACCCACGGACTAGGTTGCAATCTGGACACTGAAGTGAGGACTGGCAAGGCTATTACCATGAGCACGTCGCGATCCAGGATTGAACAAAGACGAATCTATCCCACCCTATCATGGCTGATTCTTGCATCAGGTAGGATGTACCTGTTAGCTGCATAATGATCGGCTTCCCGCCCCCCCCCCCCCCCCGCTCATGATGCTCAATTAGACGTTGAACGTGTGTCGTCACTGGTGCCTACCTGTCGTAGAAGGAACTCTTGCCCAGGATACACTGCATGGTAGTAGGAAGTAGGTATTCTGCTCCGACCTTGAGTGACACAAGGAGCAGCGGAGAGGACAACCCATCGGTCTTGAAATTTAGTTCATGACAGAAACGGTCCCTTCGAATCCTTCGGCAGTTTCAACAAGTGAATCAGATTCCTAGATTATGTATGTCTCAGATTCCGAGATCAAGTCCTAGATTAGCATATCATGTCTTTCGCATGCATTCTCACCATGGGCATCTATCAATCCCCGGACGAAAAGCCCTTCATGGCGCCCTCCTCTTCTAGAAGGGTAGCCGAGGCGTCAACCTCAAGCTCTCTACCATCCAAGCCCTCTTCCACCTCCCAGTGAACTTAGAGACATCTATCTTCTGCTTCTCTATCTTCTTCATCCTTACTTTACTCGTGACGTTGACAATCTCTGTGTTGTGTATACAACAGAATCAGATTCCTAGATTGTGTATGTCTCAGATTCCGAGATCAAGTCCTAGATTAGCATATCATGTCTTTCGCATGCATGGGCATCTGTCAGTCTACATCTGTATCGATTCATTTGTAGCAATGTCAGGGTCTAAAGGGACACGAGTGCGTGCCCTACTCTACTTGGTAGAGCATTCTACTTGGTACCAAAGTTTTACTCATCCACCAAGGAGCAAGCTCACCCGGTCGCATCTCTACGCGTCCTCGTGACTGATTTTCTTGAGTTAAAACCGCCGTGTAAAACAACCTTCCCCCCACTTTCCTTACATCCCCGCCCCTGCCATGCCCCCTGCCGTCCGCGTCTTCCCCAGACGAAAAGCCCTCCATGGCGCCCTCCTCTTCTACAAGGGTAGCCGAGGCGTCAACCTCAAGCTCTCTACCATCCAAGCCCTCTTCCACCTCCCGCAGACTAAGGCTGCCGCCTCCCTGGTACCGATGCTGCCCTGTGTCTGACGAGGTAGCTCTGACTGGTCTACAGGGGCTGTCTCTGACGGCGTTCAAGAGCGCGCGCCGGCGGCTCGGCATCTCCCGATGGCCGTACGAGCGGAAGGCGTCTGGCGACAAGAAGATCGCTGCTGCACAGCGGAAGCCACGGCGGGGACGGGACTCGGGGAGGACGGGGACGGGAGGGAGACAAGACGAAGACGTAGAGGACGGGACGGGGCCGCTGGATCCAGAGTGGATCACATGGTACATGACGACGAGCGAGGACGGGGGGCTATCATGAGGAGGAGGAAGGCGGGGAAGGAGGAAGGGAAGGAGGATACGATGGTGTAGAGTAGTAATTGAGATGTTTGCAACATGCTTTCACTCACTCCTGTTTGGTCTCAAGCGATCAGTTGCTTTGTTTTTTGTTACATTCTTTGCGCATGGTCAAGCTTCTAGTACAAAAGTCTTGCTGGCAAAGATGAGTGGAGCCTGTGGCGACTGGTAGACCGAGGATCACGTCGCATCTTTGTCCTGATCGCTGTAGTCGCCCCTTCCCCCCCCTTGTCAGCAGGGATCGTAACCCTTCCCTTCATCACCCCTACCTCCCGCCCCGAATTCCACATCCAACGCACTACTCAGAGAGCTTGTGTCTGTTGGAAACGGTGAAGGGACCTCACGGAAAATATCTGTCAGCTGCCAGTTGCGACTCGAGTGGTTACATGATTATCCGGAACCTTGCGACCTCGGGATCCAGTCGCAATTTCTCCTACCCCTCCATCCTAGTGCTGTGAGAGGGGATGGTGGAGGAGGTAAATTTCGGAATTCTCCGAAGGGAGTGGAAACAGGGGAGAGAGGAGGGTGGTGGGAGGTGGGGTACGAAAATCTTGTTACCCGTGACTTGCCTTTACCTCTCAAAGAACCTACCCCTCCCCCCCCCCCCTCCCTGCACAGTGCGTGCCCTACTCTACTTGGATGTCTATCCCCTTGTAGTAGGGGTTTTGAGAAGTTTGCGTGGATTTCTGGGTAGGGGTGGTACCAAGAGACGAGACAAGACAGCTTCTGTACTCCCACTAGAACCTAGCACAGCAGTTGCTCCGCACTCCCTCGACATCCCCGCCCCTGCCATGCCCCCTGCCGTCCGCGTCTTCCCCAGACGAAAAGCCCTCCATGGCGCCCTCCTCTTCTACAAGGGTAGCCGAGGCGTCAACCTCAAGCTCTCTACCATCCAAGCCCTCTTCCACCTCCCGCAGACTGAGGCTGCCGCCTCCCTGGTACCGATGCTGCCCTGTGTCTGACGAGGTAGCTCTGACTGGTCTACAGGGGCTGTCTCTGACGGCGTTCAAGAGCGCGCGCCGGCGGCTCGGCATCTCCCGATGGCCGTACGAGCGGAAGGCGTCTGGCGACAAGAAGATCGCTGCTGCACAGCGGAAGCCACGGCGGGGACGGGACTCGGGGAGGACGGGGACGGGAGGGAGACAAGACGAAGACGTAGAGGACGGGACGGGGCCGCTGGATCCGGAGTGGATCGCATGGTACATGACGACGAGCGAGGACGGGGGGCTATCATGAGGAGGAGGAAGGCGGGGAAGGAGGAAGGGAAGGAGGATACAATGGTGTAGAGTAGTAATGATGTTTGTAACATTATGCAATCATAGCATGAAGGAGTCGGCTGAATGAATAACGCAAACATTCTTCTCGCATAGAGGAGACAATGGAACGCTTGATTGCATCTCAGAGTTGTGCAGGATTCTTGAAAGCTTAATCTCAGAGAAAGCAGCAGCTGAAAACCATAAAAGCCGATCGACCCACGGACTAGGTTGCAATCTGGACACTGAAGTGAGGACTGGCAAGGCTATTACCATGAGCACGTCGCGATCCAGGATTGAACAAAGACGAATCTATCCCACCCTATCACGGCTGATTCTTGCATCAGGTAGGATGTACCTGTTGGCTGCATAATGATCGGCTTCCCCCACCCCCCGCTCTTGATGCTCAATTAGATGTTGAACGCGTGTCGTCACTGGTGCCTACCTGTCGTAGAAGGAACTCTTGCCCAGGATACACTGCATGGTAGTAGGAAGTAGGTATTCTGCTCCGACCTTGAGTGACACAAGGAGCAGCTGAGAGGACAACCCATTGGTCTTGAAATTTAGTTCATGACAGAAACGGTCCCTTCGAATCCTTCGGCAGTTTCAACAAGTGAATCAGATTCCTAGATTGTGTATGTCTCAGATTCCGAGATCAAGTCCTAGATTAGCATATCATGTCTTTCGCATGCATGGGCATCTGTCAGTCTACATCTGCATCGATTCATTTGTAGCAATGTCAGGGTCTAAAGGGACACGAGTGCGTGCCCTACTCTACTTGGTAGAGCATTCTACTTGGTACCAAAGTTTTACTCATCCACCAAGGAGCAAGCTCACCCGGTCGCATCTCTACGCGTCCTCGTGACTGATTTTCTTCAGTTAAAACCGCCGTGTAAAACAACCTTCCCCCCACTTTCCTTACATCCCCGCCCCTGCCATGCCCCCTGCCGTCCGCGTCTTCCCCAGACGAAAAGCCCTCCATGGCGCCCTCCTCTTCTACAAGGGTAGCCGAGGCGTCAACCTCAAGCTCTCTACCATCCAAGCCCTCTTCCACCTCCCGCAGACTGAGGCTGCCGCCTCCCTGGTACCGATGCTGCCCTGTGTCTGACGAGGTAGCTCTGACTGGTCTACAGGGGCTGTCTCTGACGGCGTTCAAGAGCGCGCGCCGGCGGCTCGGCATCTCCCGATGGCCGTACGAGCGGAAGGCGTCTGGCGACAAGAAGATCGCTGCTGCACAGCGGAAGCCACGGCGGGGACGGGACTCGGGGAGGACGGGGACGGGAGGGAGACAAGACGAAGACGTAGAGGACGGGACGGGGCCGCTGGATCCGGAGTGGATCGCATGGTACATGACGACGAGCGAGGACGGGGGGCTATCATGAGGAGGAGGAAGGCGGGGAAGGAGGAAGGGAAGGAGGATACAATGGTGTAGAGTAGTAATGATGTTTGTAACATTATGCAATCATAGCATGAAGGAGTCGGCTGAATGAATAACGCAAACATTCTTCTCGCATAGAGGAGACAATGGAACGCTTGATTGCATCTCAGAGTTGTGCAGGATTCTTGAAAGCTTAATCTCAGAGAAAGCAGCAGCTGAAAACCATAAAAGCCGATCGACCCACGGACTAGGTTGCAATCTGGACACTGAAGTGAGGACTGGCAAGGCTATTACCATGAGCACGTCGCGATCCAGGATTGAACAAAGACGAATCTATCCCACCCTATCACGGCTGATTCTTGCATCAGGTAGGATGTACCTGTTGGCTGCATAATGATCGGCTTCCCCCACCCCCCGCTCTTGATGCTCAATTAGATGTTGAACGCGTGTCGTCACTGGTGCCTACCTGTCGTAGAAGGAACTCTTGCCCAGGATACACTGCATGGTAGTAGGAAGTAGGTATTCTGCTCCGACCTTGAGTGACACAAGGAGCAGCTGAGAGGACAACCCATTGGTCTTGAAATTTAGTTCATGACAGAAACGGTCCCTTCGAATCCTTCGGCAGTTTCAACAAGTGAATCAGATTCCTAGATTGTGTATGTCTCAGATTCCGAGATCAAGTCCTAGATTAGCATATCATGTCTTTCGCATGCATGGGCATCTGTCAGTCTACATCTGCATCGATTCATTTGTAGCAATGTCAGGGTCTAAAGGGACACGAGTGCGTGCCCTACTCTACTTGGTAGAGCATTCTACTTGGTACCAAAGTTTTACTCATCCACCAAGGAGCAAGCTCACCCGGTCGCATCTCTACGCGTCCTCGTGACTGATTTTCTTCAGTTAAAACCGCCGTGTAAAACAACCTTCCCCCCACTTTCCTTACATCCCCGCCCCTGCCATGCCCCCTGCCGTCCGCGTCTTCCCCAGACGAAAAGCCCTCCATGGCGCCCTCCTCTTCTACAAGGGTAGCCGAGGCGTCAACCTCAAGCTCTCTACCATCCAAGCCCTCTTCCACCTCCCGCAGACTGAGGCTGCCGCCTCCCTGGTACCGATGCTGCCCTGTGTCTGACGAGGTAGCTCTGACTGGTCTACAGGGGCTGTCTCTGACGGCGTTCAAGAGCGCGCGCCGGCGGCTCGGCATCTCCCGATGGCCGTACGAGCGGAAGGCGTCTGGCGACAAGAAGATCGCTGCTGCACAGCGGAAGCCACGGCGGGGACGGGACTCGGGGAGGACGGGGACGGGAGGGAGACAAGACGAAGACGTAGAGGACGGGACGGGGCCGCTGGATCCAGAGTGGATCACATGGTACATGACGACGAGCGAGGACGGGGGGCTATCATGAGGAGGAGGAAGGCGGGGAAGGAGGAAGGGAAGGAGGATACGATGGTGTAGAGTAGTAATTGAGATGTTTGCAACATGCTTTCACTCACTCCTGTTTGGTCTCAAGCGATCAGTTGCTTTGTTTTTTGTTACATTCTTTGCGCATGGTCAAGCTTCTAGTACAAAAGTCTTGCTGGCAAAGATGAGTGGAGCCTGTGGTGACTGGTAGACCGAGGATCACGTCGCATCTTTGTCCTGATCGCTGTAGTCGCCCCTTCCCCCCCCTTGTCAGCAGGGATCGTAACCCTTCCCTTCATCACCCCTACCTCCCGCCCCGAATTCCACATCCAACGCACTACTCAGAGAGCTTGTGTCTGTTGGAAACGGTGAAGGGAACTCACGGAAAATATCTGTCAGCTGCCAGTTGCGACTCGAGTGGTTACATGATTATCCGGAACCTTGCGACCTCGGGATCCAGTCGCAATTTCTCCTACCCCTCCATCCTAGTGCTGTGAGAGGGGATGGTGGAGGAGGTAAATTTCGGAATTCTCCGAAGGGAGTGGAAACAGGGGAGAGAGGAGGGTGG
>NW_005434636.1:484221-578423 GCF_000315625.1 Guillardia theta CCMP2712
CCCCCCCTCCCCTGCACACCGCACCCCCACCCCGTTCGATGTCTATCCCCTTGTAGTAGGGGTTTTGAGAAGTTTGCGTGGATTTCTGGGTAGGGGTGGTACCAAGAGACGAGACAAGACAGCTTCTGTACTCCCACTAGAACCTAGCACAGCAGTTGCTCCGCACTCCCTCGACATCCCCGCCCCTGCCATGCCCCCTGCCGTCCGCGTCTTCCCCAGACGAAAAGCCCTCCATGGCGCCCTCCTCTTCTACAAGGGTAGCCGAGGCGTCAACCTCAAGCTCTCTACCATCCAAGCCCTCTTCCACCTCCCGCAGACTGAGGCTGCCGCCTCCCTGGTACCGATGCTGCCCTGTGTCTGACGAGGTAGCTCTGACTGGTCTACAGGGGCTGTCTCTGACGGCGTTCAAGAGCGCGCGCCGGCGGCTCGGCATCTCCCGATGGCCGTACGAGCGGAAGGCGTCTGGCGACAAGAAGATCGCTGCTGCACAGCGGAAGCCACGGCGGGGACGGGACTCGGGGAGGACGGGGACGGGAGGGAGACAAGACGAAGACGTAGAGGACGGGACGGGGCCGCTGGATCCGGAGTGGATCGCATGGTACATGACGACGAGCGAGGACGGGGGGCTATCATGAGGAGGAGGAAGGCGGGGAAGGAGGAAGGGAAGGAGGATACAATGGTGTAGAGTAGTAATGATGTTTGTAACATTATGCAATCATAGCATGAAGGAGTCGGCTGAATGAATAACGCAAACATTCTTCTCGCATAGAGGAGACAATGGAACGCTTGATTGCATCTCAGAGTTGTGCAGGATTCTTGAAAGCTTAATCTCAGAGAAAGCAGCAGCTGAAAACCATAAAAGCCGATCGACCCACGGACTAGGTTGCAATCTGGACACTGAAGTGAGGACTGGCAAGGCTATTACCATGAGCACGTCGCGATCCAGGATTGAACAAAGACGAATCTATCCCACCCTATCACGGCTGATTCTTGCATCAGGTAGGATGTACCTGTTGGCTGCATAATGATCGGCTTCCCCCACCCCCCGCTCTTGATGCTCAATTAGATGTTGAACGCGTGTCGTCACTGGTGCCTACCTGTCGTAGAAGGAACTCTTGCCCAGGATACACTGCATGGTAGTAGGAAGTAGGTATTCTGCTCCGACCTTGAGTGACACAAGGAGCAGCTGAGAGGACAACCCATTGGTCTTGAAATTTAGTTCATGACAGAAACGGTCCCTTCGAATCCTTCGGCAGTTTCAACAAGTGAATCAGATTCCTAGATTGTGTATGTCTCAGATTCCGAGATCAAGTCCTAGATTAGCATATCATGTCTTTCGCATGCATGGGCATCTGTCAGTCTACATCTGCATCGATTCATTTGTAGCAATGTCAGGGTCTAAAGGGACACGAGTGCGTGCCCTACTCTACTTGGTAGAGCATTCTACTTGGTACCAAAGTTTTACTCATCCACCAAGGAGCAAGCTCACCCGGTCGCATCTCTACGCGTCCTCGTGACTGATTTTCTTCAGTTAAAACCGCCGTGTAAAACAACCTTCCCCCCACTTTCCTTACATCCCCGCCCCTGCCATGCCCCCTGCCGTCCGCGTCTTCCCCAGACGAAAAGCCCTCCATGGCGCCCTCCTCTTCTACAAGGGTAGCCGAGGCGTCAACCTCAAGCTCTCTACCATCCAAGCCCTCTTCCACCTCCCGCAGACTGAGGCTGCCGCCTCCCTGGTACCGATGCTGCCCTGTGTCTGACGAGGTAGCTCTGACTGGTCTACAGGGGCTGTCTCTGACGGCGTTCAAGAGCGCGCGCCGGCGGCTCGGCATCTCCCGATGGCCGTACGAGCGGAAGGCGTCTGGCGACAAGAAGATCGCTGCTGCACAGCGGAAGCCACGGCGGGGACGGGACTCGGGGAGGACGGGGACGGGAGGGAGACAAGACGAAGACGTAGAGGACGGGACGGGGCCGCTGGATCCGGAGTGGATCGCATGGTACATGACGACGAGCGAGGACGGGGGGCTATCATGAGGAGGAGGAAGGCGGGGAAGGAGGAAGGGAAGGAGGATACAATGGTGTAGAGTAGTAATGCGAGCTGATACATGGAATAGATCAGGAGTAAGCTGCACAAGAAAATTACAAAGAAATTGTATCGAGTGCATATCAACAATTTACTGAAAGGAATTTCTATAAGCGTGTCTGTGAAGACTGAGATCGGCAGTTTCAGCATGTCTAGCGTGGGACGCGGACGCCGCGGCTGTGACAGTGCTGACCGCTGAGACGATCCGGGAGACGAGTCACCGGTTACCGAGACTGCGATTGCCGGGACTGCGGCTTGGACTTCCTGGCCTGTCATATCAGCGGCACTGCGCGCAGCTTTGGTGATGATGGAACATTGCGATTGTCCACACCTTCCTGTCTGCTCAAAATCCTCCGTGCTACCCGCACAGATTGCATGGAAAGCACGTTTACACTGGCTACACTCTTCTAGAGGACACACTCAAAGGTGCCCAGGAAGTACCTTGCATCCCTCAGCAAACAAGCGCACATTACTTGTCACCGCAGCTGTAGCGGAAATAGCCAGGATGATTTTAGAGAGATAGGTTGAGGCGGAGGGGTAGTTGTACTGTTGATAAATGATAAGTAACTTTAGAGCATTGACCTTTGCTGGGATCAGTGGCAGCATATTTCTCCTATCCAAATTTCTTAATCATTTATCAATGCCCCTGAATCTCAAATATCTGAGGCAGGCCCATGCTTTTGCCCCGTAACGCGCCAGCCTGTCAAATTTGGAACCGACTTATCATCGCTACTACCCCCAATATCACTCCTAACATCGGGGGTAGTGCTCGTGGTGGTAGGATTCGAAATTCATGCTCTGAATATGTTTTATGATTCCTGTTCTCCGCTCTTTCGCTGCTCCCTCCTTTCCCCCATCTTTCTTTTTCTCTCTTCCCCACTCTGTGTCTACCTTCTCTTCCCTCCTTCCCTCCTTCCCTCGGTCCTGATCTCAACATTTCTACACTCCTCCACTGCGCTTCAATTCTCTTGAAGTTTACTGTTCACCTTTCCTATATTGATCTTGGCGTCCTACCATGAATCTTTTGAAGCATAGATCGAAGCATCTCATTCGAGTTTGTAAGATTTGTGATACGGGCTGATTCAGGTTGTTGTTCATCGGCCAACCTGCACTGTCAGGCTGTAGCGAATCATGCAGAAACCGTTACAAATTCCTGAGGAGTCCCTGGGCAAGGTGAGAAACATAAAGCAACCCTGAGACTATCAGGAGTTAAATTACACTCATTTGCAGCTTGTTCCTCACTATGGCATGATCTTCTTTGGAGTCTTTCAGTTCTGCGTATACCTGGTAGGGATCATGGTATTATAATTTTCATGATCGAGTTTTTTCAGACGAATATCATCATAGAAGCGTGCGATCCCGATGGAACATATTGGTTGCCGTGGGCTATAGTCATCGCCTGTGTGGAAATCATATTCTCAATAGGTCATTCATCTTTACGAATGTTTACATTCATCCGAATCCCATCAGCCAAAACAATCTCTTTAGCTCTAACTCATGATTTCCCAGGAATCATTGGATCAGCATACATCCGCAACTTTGTCCTCTTCTTCATTTTTGCCCTTCTGTGGTCCCTCGCCATCGTTGCTGCTGTCCTTATTTCAATAGCGTTCAGACCTGATTGCCAGCAAAATCACTACCAAGCAATCTTAGAGGTAAAATCTCTCCGTCAAGGTTGTACTTGATGATGATCCTTGCAAGGTTGGCCTTCTCATCCTTGTCGGATGCTCCTCTCCATGGATTCTTGCGTACGAGGCTATCACCATGGTCAGAGATCGCAACAGACAGTGAGCCAACTTGTGTCACGGGTGTGGCGGAGCTGACAAGATCTAGCATCTTCGTGCTGGAACAAGATATGCAAAGGGTCAAGGCAGACAACGTTCTCCAAAGCTACGCCAACATGAGTTATCCTATCGAGCCCGTCACCAACGAGTTCGAAGTCGGTCCACCTGAGAGCTAGACTCTTGCTTGCAAAGACGGGAGGGGCTGAGGGCGCCTGAACAGGTTGTTCTTCATAGTCAGAGCAGACCAAGAAATCAAGACAGGTCCACGGGGGCCGCTATGGTCAACCAGCAAGACTGAAGCAGTAGTGCAGGAGGAAGTCGTGGGAAGGGCACATGACCGACATGCTGCTCAAGTCCGAGGTAAGAAATCTGAGTCTGCAAACCTTGGCTTCTCGACTCTGAGGTGTATGATAACACAGAGCTTTCTGTCCATGGAACCGGCCCGGGTGAGGAAGAATCTCCCTTCTGTGACACCTGGTGACTAGTGAGTTCTCAGGTGTTGGAGTTTCTGTCCGATGACAACCTCCCAGCTGAGAACGAAGTCACGACGTTCGAGGCAGCCCTTACTTGGATGTCAGGTCATCCGTTGGCTCTCTCCTCTGACCCGCCTCACATCCCCATTCCCGTCCTCTCTGCCCCGCCTTCCTCTTTTCTGTCTTCGCACGTGCGGTGATTCTTGCTTTTGCAGCCGGAGACAGCTCTCGGCGGAGCCTTCTGGTCCCACTGATGGGGTTGCGTTGTTCCTCCTCCTTCAACCTCCTGCTGACGTCAACCCTTACATCATCGCAGCTGCGTCCGCTTCGGCCTCATGGATCAGCAAGGTTTCGAGTACATCGCGCAGAGGTGAGATGCTTTGAGCTGGGCAGTCAGCTCATCGACACAACCAGCGCAAAGCTCGACTTCGAGCTCCAGCGCGACCCCACTGCGAAGTCCAGCTTAGCTGTTATGGTAGCTGAAGCTCTTTTAACCCGTCGATGAGGAAAGACGTGCAGGCCTGGACCGGTTTTAAGAACTTCGCACGCTACAGGCTGATGCGGTCGAGGAGCTCATGGATACCTCAGGTCCTGCTGCTTTCCCGTCCCTTCCTCTCCCCTTCCTCTTCCTCCTTTTCCTCTCGTTATTTCCCGTGCAGCAAGATCTTGTCGCCAGCAGGAATGCTCCTTCCTCTCGGTACATCTTACCATTCTTGCCTGTGATTGACTTTCACTTTGAAGCTCCATGATGCTCGAGGGCCCAACCTCCCTCCTCACCAGATCGACGCTTTCCCCCTTCACGGTCCCATTCTGCTTCCTTGAACCCCCTACTTTCCGCCCTCTCTAACTCCCCCAACCCTCTCCCTCCTTCCTCCTCCATCCCTCCTCTTCTTGAACTAATATTCATGGCCAGGATCCTCGTCAAGATCGCTCTACTTCTCCCGGTCCTGCCACCTTCTGCCCTTCACTTCTCCTTCTCTCCCGTCTCATTTCCTTATGATCGCAGGCAAATCTCGCACGCCTCCGCCGCTTTCTCCTCGGGCTGGAACGCCACAGCAGGGAGGAGCCAGCTCCATCCTCAGGCATCCGGCCGACGCCAGCATGTCCTTCAGCGACCCCAACGCTCCTCGGGTGATGACCCCGCGGCTGCTCAAGACAGGATGGGTGAGCTTGAGAGGACTCTGAGACGACGGGTTATGGCCTGACGACCAGCAGCAGCAGGAGGAGAACGGAAGTTTTCGGCCCATCGCGTCTCCCTGGGGTGAGGGTTCTGAGGTCTACCGGTGTGCAAGTGATGAAGAATCAGGAGGATACGAGTATGGCCAAGGGCCAGCACTGGCCTGAAGGAGGAGGGGATAAGCAGAGCCAAGGTTACCCGGAGATAGGTGAAACTCCGAAGCAACGAGGAGAAAGAAAGAGCATGAAGAGAGGAAGGAGTCGAAGATGGAGGAGCGAGTAGACCAGCTCATATTCTTCCACCTTCTGTTTGATGATAACAACATTCAGCCAGCTCGGACTGTTACTCTCCTTCTCTCCTGGTCCTCTCTACTCGTTGGATCGCAACAATCCGTAGACGAGGACCACGAGCACCAGGACGGCAAGAATCGACAGCGCGTGTGTCCTCCACTTGGACTCCACAGGCGCCAGCGTCTTGAAGCTGCTCGAACTTGTCACATACCAGCCCCTCTCATAGCTCCCTTCCCCATCCTCCCCTCTGCCCTCCCGCAACTCTTGACTCTCGTCCTCCATGCCGTGCATGCATACCTCTGCTCTTCCGTGTATCGACTGGCGCTCCCTGACTTTGTCATGGCCTTGACTCTTGCTCGATACCTGCAGACTGATCAGGCATCTCCATCCCTTCCTTCCTCTTTCCTCCCTCCTTTCTCCTCTCCCTCCTCCTTCCTCCCTTTTCCTCTATGCCTCCTCCTTCTCTACTTGCTCCCTTCTCACTCCTCCCTCCTCACATCTACATTCTCTCTCCATCAACGCCGCTCCCTTGAACCCCTCCATTCATACACATCATCCCGCTCTCCTCCCTCCTCGCCGACCTGCAGTTGTTCTTCAACTTCATCACGGTGAAGCTCGTGTCTGTTCCTGCAAGAAACATGAGGAGAACCTTTCTCGTCGTCCTTCTCCTCCTACCTGTATATACACATTCGAAAGATCCGCTTCCTTCCGCGATCTCAAGCTGAAATGTTTCTCGCTCCCTTCCCTCTCCACCGCCAGGCGTCCAGCTCAGCTTCAGGCTAGTCCTCGTCGCCTTCTCGAGCTTGAGATCAGCCGGCACAGGAGGAGGAAGCTCTCTGCCAGCCTCTCAGTGGAAGGAGGCAACCAGCAGCGTTACCTAGACTTCTTCTTCTCCTGGATGCTCTTGAGCTGCACCAACGTCGGAAGGCTCCACGCTCCCCTTCCCACGTCGTTCTCGGCCATGACGAAAAGGTTGTAGGAGCAGCCAGGAACCAAACTCGTCACATCCGTGCTGGTCCCTGCTGGCTTTCAGTCTCCTCCACCAGCATCCTCAAGGAAAAAAAGAAGGCACCTGATCCCACATAGAGCTCCTTAGCAGCCTCCTCTTCCTCCAAGGATTGGCTGTCTCTGTTGGCGCTGCCCAGCTCCTCGGCCACCAGCTTGAAGCATCGGACCGGGGGGTTGGCATCCTTGCAAGGCAGCCAGCTGACGCGCACCTGCGATCCCTTCACAGACACTGCAGGAGGAGCATGTCACTTCCCTCCTTCTCCCTTGTTCCCTTTTACGCTCCTCTCCACCCTCTTCCCATTCCCCTCCCATCCCGGCCCCCCTCCTCTTTCATCTCCTTTCCTCTCTCTCCCTCCTCCCTCCTGCTTCCAGACCTGTCGGGGCCGCAAGACGAGGGGGTGGCTTCAGCTTCACAGGGGCCGCTTGCTGCTGAGGCGTCTTGGCAAACACTGAGGGAGCAGGGACCCCGGGCCCGATGACATTGTGGGCTACAAGGAAGATCTCGTACTGAGTGTCCGGCGCAGCCTTGACCTTGCAGCTCATAGCCGATCCCCTCCACGCCTCCTTGGCGCCGCCAGGGGACTGCTTCTTTCCCTTCCCAGCTCGATCGTCCGCCCTGTCATCCGCCAGCTCCGCTACCAGCACAGAGTAGGAGGTGACAGGACTCCCTCCCTCGAAGGCAGGGGGAGACCACTTGACCTGCGATCTCAGTCACAACAACGAAGCAGTACGAGGATCAACAGGGGGAGGGGAGGAAAGGACGAAGAGATGCCAGTTGCAGTCCAGCATGTGTCCGGGGAAAGAGGCTGAAGCTGGGGAAGGAGGACAAGAGGAGGAAGAGAAGGGGATCCGGACCTTGAGAGAGCTGGTCGTGACTCCCGTGAGTGTCACTGCAAGTGGAGGCCCGGGAGGCACGGCATCAGTCGTGCCGATCGCGGGGATGCTGTACGGTCCTTGCCCAGCAGCGTTCTTCGCGCACACGCGGAATTTGTAGCTGGTCCCCGGCCTCAGGCCCATCACCTCGAAGCATCGCAGACTCCCCGTGTACATGGTCTGGAACCCCGCGCTTGCTTGTAAGGAGCTCACGACCTCGAGCATCTGTAGGCTGAACTCCTCCACATCTGCTCCGTTGGTCCGCACTGGCGGCTGCCAAGAGAGCATGACGGACTGAGAGGTGACGCGGGTGATCTCGGGGCTTTCGGGGGCCGCCGGCGCTCCTGGATCGGAAGAAAACTTGAGAGGCTCGCTCCAGTCTCCGTTGCCAAAGCTATTCATGGCCAGAACCTGTACAAGGATAAGGAAACGTCTCGTGCTCCTTCCTCCCTCCTCTCCTCACCTTCACCACGTAGATGCTTCCCGGCGAGAGCGAGTCAACGGTGAGGGGAGAGCTCTCCGTCAGCACTTGTATGGGCTCCTGGCTCGAGCCCTTGAGATGAACATACACCTTGTACAACGTGATTGGACTTCCTCCGTCCTCCTCCGGAGCGTTCCAGTGAATCGTCGCCCTCCCCGCCCCGCAGGCCGACGCCTGTGAGATAGCTGGCCTACCTGGCGGTGTGCATGGGGTGACAAAGGTAGCCGGCAGACTGCTTGGCCCAATCCCGTACATGTTGATCGCCGACACCGAAAGGGTGATGGCAGATCCGGGAGCCAACCCCTGGAACGAGAAGCAGATCGAGCTACCCTCGTGTACGAGCTCACGAGTGCAAGATCTCCCACCATCGTCAGAGACGATTCGCTCTACCCGAAAGCTGGTGACCGGAGCTCCGTTGCAGATGTCCGGGAGCGTCCAACCTACGGTGAGCTTACCTACCTCGTTCTGCAGCACGAAGGGAGGAGGGGGAGGGCCAGGAGGAGCCCCTGCCGTGGAGATGCATGTTGAAGGGGACGGGGCGCTGGTGCCGAGAGCAGAGATGGCAACGACACAGAATTCGTACACGCAGGCAGGGAAGAGCCTCCCGACCTCACAGACCAGCTCTGGGCCATTGTAGACGATCTCGAAGTAGCCCATGGGCATCCCGTCAAGGATCCTCCTCATTGCCACCTGATAGAGCTGTACGGCCGAGCCGTTGTCCTTCATGGGAGGAGTCCAAGTCAGAGTCATGCCATGTGCGGTCAGGTTGCCGGCCAGTTGGACGGGACCAGGGGGGCTCGGAGCTCCACACACCCCGGACGCCTCCATCACGTTCGAGAATTGAGAACACCCGACAGCGTTAAATGCACGAACTCGAAACCTGTACTTCCGTCCACACACAACCGGCTTCATCAGGAACTGCTTCTCGGGCCCATTGTATTGGACGGTGAACTGAGGGGTTTCCTCTAAGGTTTCATCGACTTCCAGACTGTACCGGTTGATTGTAGTGCCCCCGTCGTCTTCCGGTGGTTGCCATGCAATCAACATCCATTCCAAGCCCACCTGGGAGACATATGGAGGAGGAGGCTGCATCGGAACGGTAGCTGATGTGACGACACAAACCCAAGGGCTGGGCTGGCTTGCTCCATACCTATTGAACGCCCTGACTCTGGTCTGATAAGCTGTTCCCGGCTTCAAAGACTTCACTTCACACTTACAGTCTGGACTCTTGTGGACAAGCATGGCACTTCCCCATGGCACGAAAGTGTCATCGTCATCAGCACCGTCTCCCTCTAACGCTCGAAGTTCAACTTCGTACAAGTTAACAGGCGACCCTCTGGCTTCAGGAGGGGTCCATTTCAACTTTAGATGGTTTTTGCCTTTGCCGGAGACGGACGGAGCCTCTGGTCGACTCGGAGTTGTACCCGGTGACTCAATCTCGATCCCTTGGCCCTCTACGACCTTCCATTTGTTCGTTTTGATGCAGGCCACTGCTTTGTAATTGACTGCAAACCGAAAGTTTGTTACCTCTGTCTGGAACATGAGATGACCGTCAGCTGTCTTCTCGCAGCAAGCTCCTTGGCAGACAATTGTCTCTGAGTTCTTTGCCGAGCACTCAGTGAGAGCCAGGTATGTGTCAAGGGTATGACAATCCTCCGCTTGTTTCTGCTCTGCCTCTTGAACTGCCTTGACTGTTTCAGCTTGTACTTTCCACTGAAATACAAGCCGTTCGGCGGAGGATGAGACCATTTCTGGCGAGGATGGTGGAGGAGGAGGCGCAACAGGAGCTTGAGCAAGGGCTGGAGCAAGGGCTGGAGCGACCTTCTCCTGCTTTACGACTTCTGCCGTCGAACCATTTGCTCGACTTTTGATCTTTCCATCATTCGATTCAAAAGCTTTCTCCTTCTCCATCATGTGATTTTCTTTCTCAGTGTCTGTGATGAAGCTCTCTGCATCCCGTCCCTTGTTCAATTCGCCACTCTGCTTAGGCGTCTCCTTCGGTGCGCAAAGGAACCCCTTCTTCATCCCTACAAGAGTTCACGGGTCGAGGGCTATGCGGGGACGGCCCAGAAAGCTGCTCAGAGGTCTCCCCAATGTCGATCCCTGCCTTGCTTTCCTCTTCGAGATGATCCTCCAGTTTCCTGAACGTCCGCACTTGTCGCGATTCTCAGCTGCAATGCAGCCCCACCTGATCCAGCTCGAACTCACCCCTCCTTCTCTCTATCAGCGCTCTCTCACAACTCGCGCTCTTCCTCCTCCTCTTCTTCCCTTCTGCCGCTCCCCTACGGTTGTTGTGCCATGATCCTGTGCTCTCAAAATGTGCCAGCGAACCACTCACGCTGTCGCTCAACAAACCACCCACCCCATTCCCCACATATAAATCACTTAAGTAAGAAAATATTCTATGGATGGGTAATATATTTCTTACTTAAGTAAACTTTTCTTAGCAATCATCTACTTACTTCCACCAGACCAGCCAACTTGCCTACCCGACTCAAGAGGTGCCCCACCCTACCCCGTAAGATGTGTGAATTTATGCCTGTCGCATTAAATTACCCCTACTTTTACCTTTCTGAGTACCCCCTTTTAGTACCCTACCCAGAAAGGGAAGAATAAAACACAATGAGACCACCGTCAGTTCCGATGCGAGCCCGCGCCAGTTTCGGAGCTCTCGGAGGGTAATGAGGGGGTGGGTGGAGATCGAGAAAGTGGGTAGGGGTAATACAAATCGGGGTACCATCTGTAGGGGTTGATGAAACCAATACAAAATACACGGACAAAAACAGTCCAAATTGGGGGTAGTAAATATCATCGAGGGGTTACAGATGTACGATTGGGGGTCATATGTAAAACGGGTGGGTGCAGGAACTCGGGGTGGAGGAGCCAAAAGCCGCGGCAAGGGGAATGGCATGAAGAAAATTTCGAGTTGTAGGAGGGAAGGAAGGAATGGTTAACAAGGAAAACACAGATATGTAGTAGGTCACAAGTTGAGCGTGATGATGGTGAAACGAGGAGATCAAAAAGGCGGCGAGAAGGAGGACGGTTTCTGGATATGAGAGAGGGATCTGTTCAGGAGCGTCAAATTCTGCGAGAGTACGTCGGAGCTCGAGTGCTGCATTGATCGTGAAGAATCTCTTCACGAGGTGCTTCATAAGAGTTGGCATTCTTATGTTCCCAGAAGTCGGATGTGTGAAATCTGAAAAACCATGGGGTCGTTGTTGTGGTATGTATCTTGAGTTGCGAAGCAGTGCTGTGAGAGCAATCCTTAGTCAAGTTAGGTCCATTGCCAGCCATGCAGTTGCAACATTCCTGAAAGAGCAGGATTTTTGATCTCATTCTGCCTCATAGACGAGTGAATGATTTGATTTGACATTCTTCTGCAGAAGAATCCTCACCGATTCTCCTTGGATTTGTGGCCAGTTCGGTTGCCGACATGACTGTTGGTGATTTCAACGAGCAAGTTGAGTACAGCGTCTTCTCCAACAATCCCAGGAGACCATCAGGTGTGTATCGGCTCGCCTCAAAATCTGACCATCGTTCGCGCTATACCTACATGTTGCTTGCCGCCTTGTGTGACGCTGGTTCGGAGCAGATTTCCGATGTGAGCTTTCGAAGAGTGGTCCCTGGTATGTTTTGTCTTTGGGTCTTGCACTGCTCGCATAATCATACGGTTGCAAAGGCATGCATATGTTCTGCTGAGGGCCGAAGCCTGGGTCTCACACACCCTCAAGAACGACGAGAAGAAATGTGGCATCAGGGCGGTCATAACCAAAACAGGTCGGACTTTTGCGAGGGCCGAATTCATGGTCTGAACCCGTGTGTGTGTGTGTGTAGAAACGAGAGGCCCATACACCAGGCCGTTTACTGTGTATTTTGTGCACACGAAAACCGCCTTCAAGGTCAAGAGTGTCTGCAAAAGTAGGAAACCATTGTTCACTCGAGACAGCAAATTTCTCATGCATGCTACACAGGGTTTTCAGACTTTAAAGAATTAGATGCTCAACTCAAACGAAAATTTTCTTCATTTAATATTCAATTTCCTCCGGATAAGGTTTCTGTTTGATGCAAATTCACCCTCATGGATTAAAAGCTCTGCGTTTGCAGCTCTTTAATTCAATGACACCAGAGTTTGTGAGTGATCGCAGGAAACAGCTCCAGACGTACCTCGGTAGGAATGTTTTTGCATGTATATCTCTAACATCATTATAGATGAAGCTATGGCGGTCCCAGAAATTGCTACGTGTCGTGAGCTTCATGAATTTCTGGGAATTGGAGGCAAACATTTTTTTTCCTGGTAGTGGTACTACATGCTGATGTCTTTACAGAGTACAACGAAGATGTGAAGAGAGAACAAATCGAGCAAGAAAGGCGTGAGAGGAAGAAGATGCACAAGCCTGAGGATGATAAACCCGAGACATATCTGAAGGCAAGAATTTTCAACTCACTTTTTTGTCAAAATTGATAACAATCGGTTAGATGATAGAGAAAGCTAAATTAGATGGAGACAGAGTTGCTGAAGCGCAAGGATTCAATTCACTAGGGCTTTTGTACTGCGAAAGTGGGCTGGAGTCAGAGGGTCTTCAATGCCTCGAGACAGCACTTGATCTTTGCAGATCGGTCGACCATAAGGAAGGCATGGTTGTTGCTTTGAGCAACTTAGGATGCTTGTACAATCTTCTGGAGAGCTCAGAGCATGCAATTAAGTACTTTCAAGAATGCTACGACTTGCTCGAAGGCGATCCCATCGGGCAGGGAGAGGCTCAGATGAAGCTGAGCCTTACTTGTGCAGCCAACGGAGACAACTATGAAGCAATTGAACATTGTTTACAATGTTTGAAAATCTGCAGACAGCTGAAGGACTGGAATCGAGAAGCGTCTTGCCTGTTCACCTTGGGTAGTATTTACTATGAAGCTGGAGAAGTGCGACAGGCTGTCGAAGCTTTCGAGCAATGTTTGGTGTTGCGCAGAAAAACTCGCGACAAGATTGGCTTGGCGGAGGCTCTTAACAAGCTAGGCTTGACATATTGTGACATAGGATATGACCTTCGTGCGATGGACTACTTCGAGCAGAGTCTTGTCATCTGTGAAGACAACGCAGACTTGCATGGCCAGGCAGTCTGCTTGCAACATCTGGGCAATGTCTTCAAGATGCAAAAGGACAACCAGCTTGCCATTGATTTCTTTGAACGATGTTTGGCAGTCCGTCAGAAGGTGAATGATCCCAGGGGAATAGCTGATTGCTATGATAGTCTGGGGTTGGTCTATTTTGACATTGGGGATGTCGATGCAGCAATACAGCAGTATGATCGAAGTTTGACACTTCGACGGGACACTGCTGATGTTCTTGGAGAGTGTGAATGCTACAAATGTCTAGGAAATTGCTACATGCGAGCTGAAGATATGGAAAAGGCTGTCTTGTCTTACGAAAGATGCTTGGAGATACAAAGGCAATTCAGTGAAAGTGGGCTCGTAGACACTTTAATCAGCCTGGGATTGGCTCATTTCCACAACTCAAACCATGATGTTGCAATCAAGTGCTTGGAGGATGCATTGGACATGTTTCAGCACCTCCCCCCTGAAGATGCCAGTGCCCACTCGGGTAAGGCGGTTTGTCTGGATCACCTCGGCAATGTATACAGCAGCATAGGAAAGCCTGAGAAGGCTGTCACGTTCTACACGATGAGTCTGCGGGTCAAGAAAGACATTGGAGATATGACCGGGGAAGCACGTTGCCTCGTACGGATCGGTCTGGAATTTCTGGTGTTGGATCAGTTGAATCGAGCCTTCGAGGCCTTCACGGAAGCCCTCCACATGTTCGAACGCTTGGAGGATGACAACGGCATCTCCATTTGCTACGAAAACCTCGGCGACACATATATGAAGATGGGTGAAAAACGACAAGCTATCTTCTCCTATGATCGCTGTCTTCCAATCAAGGTAAGATTTTAGTTTGTGGATTGCAGTGACTGAGATGTATTGGAAGGTTGAGACTTGGGACAAAGTTGGAGAGGCACAGTGTCTTGACAATCTTGGCTTGGCACATCTTGCTGCCGGTGAGTGGAGACTTGCGGCAGAATATTACGAGCAGAGCTTGGCCATTTGGAAAGCTGAAGGAAACAAAGCTGCGATGATGCAGTGTTACGAGAACCTCGGAGGAGTGGACTTCCAACTTGGCGAACATATGCGTTCTATTGAATGCTACGTGCAACATCTCACTCTTTCGCAAGAGATTGGCGACGGTGCAGCAGATCACGAAATTCTACTTCGTCTTGGTCTGTCCAACGCAGCCATCGGCGAGTATCAAGTCGCTTTGCAGTTCCTCCAGCAAGCGATGTCCTTTTACCAGGAACTTCGCGACGTCTCGAATCGAGCTCTGTGCCTGCAGCATATTGGAAGTGTGCAGGGGAAGATGGGGCTTCACGATGATGGAATGGCGTCTTTGAAGCAATCTTTTGACCTTCGTACTCAAATCCAAGACAAGCTTGGGATTGCCGACTGTCTTCAGGAGATGGGCTTGTTGTTTTTCAATATCAATGACTTTGCAAATGCCAAGGCGCGGTTTGAGGTGAGCCTATGAATGTGTTTGAGATATTATGTAAGAACTTTGCAGGCTGCGCAGCGTCTTTTAACGGAGACCAACGACAAGTCATCCATTTCGACGTGCACCATGCACATCGGCGCATGTTTTGCTGCATTGGGGGATATCAAGGAGGCAAAACAACACTTTCAAACAGCATTGATGGCTGTAAGATTTTCTGTTGTAATCAACACAAAAATAATTCGTCCACAGGATCCAAGCTTCAATTGGGCTGGAAAAATTGACTGCTTGAATCATCTCGGCTGTGTCCAAACGAAACTTGGCGAACAGCAAGCGATCAAGACCTTCAGTCTTGCTTTGAGCAATTTGCGTGATAAAGGAAATCGAGTTGGAGAAGCAGGTGACTTCCTTCACTGAGGTTGAAATAGTTTCTGAGAGAAGCTGCAGGAATGCTGATGCAGCTTGGACAAGCTTACGCGAAGTTGAACGATTTTCCGCTTGCATTGGAGAACCTGGAACAGTGTCTGGAAGTTCGAAAGTCTTTGAATGACAAGAGGGGACAAGCTGACGCCCTGATGAAGCTTATTTTCATCCACAGGTACTTTTAGAGCATGTTACACTCCCCCATTGAATTGTTTGTCTACAGCATGCTCAGAAATTTCAAGCGAGCGAGAGACGCCTTCGAGGAATGCATGGCATTGAGATCAGAACTCAATGATCAAGCTGGACAGGCGGAGCTCCTTAACCTTCGTGCTCTGCTGGCAGCACAAGAGGGAAAGATCCAGGAAGGGGTGAAGCT
Source organism: Guillardia theta CCMP2712 (assembly GCF_000315625.1). Classification (NCBI taxonomy): domain Eukaryota; class Cryptophyceae; order Pyrenomonadales; family Geminigeraceae; genus Guillardia; species Guillardia theta. Next base: position 499,728 of record NW_005434636.1, read on the forward strand.
GTATCACGAAAACTTGATGAAGCTTAAGAACGAAGGCAATTCGGCTGCGATTGCGAAGAATCTCAATAACCTTGGAGTGTGTATGAGCTTCTGGCAAGATTACAACAACGCCATCTCACACCTGCAAGAGAGTTTAAAACAGATGAAAGGTTTGTCTGAGCCTGAGAGCGAAGCCAAAACTTTGATCAACATTGGCACATGCTATACGGAACAAAAAAATTACGACATTGCTATGGAGTGTTACGAGAAGGCCTTTGTACTTTGCAGAACAAACGTCGAGTCTGCTAACAAGGCAACTTGCTACTTGAACATGGGGACTGTGTTTCTATACAAAAACGAATACGAGAAATCAAAGGAAGCTTTTGAAACTGCAATGCGTTACCTGAATGAGTTCAGTGATAAAAGGATGGAGGCAAGGTATGTAATAAAATGCGTACTTTGTGCTGTACTGATTTCGTTTTTTTTGCTCTCAGGTGCAGGAAAAACATTGGTATTCTCCAATTTCGAAACTACGAAACAAAGGAGGCGATCAACTCTTTCTCACTTGCTCTTACTGGCTTCAGAGAGAGTGGAGACAAACATGCTGCCTTGGAATGCCTTCAGAGCCTGAAAGTGGCCTACATTCGGTTGGGTGACGCCTTCCAGGCGGTCCAGACAGTGCATGCGATGCAGGAGACCTTCCCAGTAGTGGAGGTGCACGACATGGCAGAGGATATTTCTGCAGAAGTTCACGCTGCCCGTGGAAAGAAGGACAGAGGTGCTGAGGCGCGAGCGCTGGTGCAGCTGGCGGACGCTCAACGGGAGCTGGATGTGTCGAAGACTCTTAACAACCTGAGGACAGCATACGTGATTTTTACTAGCCTCAGTGACAAGGAAGGGCAAGCGCGCTGTGTAACGAAACTTGCTGCCATTAAACTGACCCAAGGAGACGTTGAGGCCGCTCTCCAGAGCTACAAACAGGCGGGAAGTATCCTGGGCGATGTCTGGCGTGAGGGATCGATAACCAGAGTCGAGCTAGGTGCGGATGTGACTGCAGGGCTGGGGACATGCTACATGTTGCAAGAGCGATATGAAGAAGCTTCTCAGCTCTTGGCACGTGCTTTGCAGCTGTATGGAGAGCTTGGAGACGATGGAGGAAGCTTCGATATCTGCAATCAGTTGGCGATGTGTTACGCTCGACTTGGGGACACCGCACGGTGTACCGAATACCTCAGAAGAGGAATTGGAGGAGATCTGGTGGGCGATAAGGAGAATCCAGGGAAGGTAGCCAGTGCGGTGGGCATCATCGCATCTTTGTTCAAGGTAAGAGATGAACTTCGCCTTTATCGCTCAGTCTGAGTTGGAATTTTCACACGCTGACTTGTGGTGTTGAAAGGTTTGGAAGCATGAAGATGCCTTGAAGATCATCGCTCTTTACGAAGGCAATCTGGCAACCTTGAAGAATCAGAACGACAAGATGGAGGAGGTAATAGTTGCTAATTCTCCTGCGAACTCCTCGTGTTTTCACTTAGGCTGCAGGCGAACTGTCATTGGCTTCTTGGGAACGCTTACTCCGTCATTGACCAGCTCCAACAAGCATACGACAGCTACAGCGTCTGTTATCAGTTGAGGCTCCTGCTTGGGGATGAGAAGGGCATGCAAGACGCTCTGAGGAAGAAGGGACTGACAGCTTTTCTCTGCGGCAACGCAAGAGCAGCTGAACGAGATCTAAACCAATTCCTCTCAGTCTCTCTTCAGTCGTCTTCCACGAGTGGCCAATCTCCCTCTGAACTTTGCGAGCTCATGTGCACTTTGAGCTCGGCATACCTGAGGCTTGGAAGCCCTTCAAGTGCTGCTGGCGTGCTGCTTAATGCAATCAAGGAAGCGAGAGGGTACGATGACGTGGAGAGTGAAATCATGGTGATCAAGTCGTTCGGCTCGCTGTATCGGGATCTTTGGATGTCGAACCGTGCGATCGAACACTTTCAGCAGGCTTATAAGATGTGCTCTGAGATCCAAGACAGCAGGGGAGAAGCAAAGTGTCTCCTCGAAATGGGCAAGATCCACTACCGTAAGGGCAACACGCAGGCAGCCATCCAATGCATGGAGGACGCGCTGAGCATATCGCGGAATCAGACGCAGGACAGCAGCGTTGCAAGTTGTCTCATGGCCATCGGAGAAGTGCATTACGCGCAGGGAGACTTTGTGCAAACAAGGGCTCACTTCAGCCAGGCATGCCAGATTTGCAAGGAGCACTTGGACCCCCTAGGGAGGCCACAGGTCTCGCTGGTCTCTCGCTCGCCACTATGAAGCTCGGAGATTCCTACGGGGCGATAGATCAGCTGCTAGAGGCCCTCAACATCAGAAAGACTCTTGGAGACTCCAAGGCTGAAGCTGACTGCCTCCGAGAGCTTGCTAACGCCTATGCTGTACGCTATTCAATCCATCATCCTCTTCGTTTCTTTCTTGATCCCTTCCTTCCTTCAACTTCTTCTCTTTCTCCTCACTACAATCGCAGGCGATCGGAAAGCTGGGTCCTGCCAGACAGTCCTGTGAAGCAGCCTTTCAGCTGGCGGTTCAGAATGCTGATTTGCGGCAACGAGCGCAAGCTGAAGTTTTGCTGGGCACCATTCTGATCAAGGCAGGAGAGACCGAAGGAGCCATCAATCAGCTGGAGCAGGCGAAAGAGTTTCTGGCCAAGAGCATCGAGTTCGAGAACAACAGTATCTTCTTGGACCCGCACGAGCTCTCACAGGCTCTCTCAGAGCTTGCGCATGTACCGTGCGCTTCCGTTGTTGTTCAAGCTCAATGTTCTGCAGGGCTACGAGCTGGTTGGCAAGTGGGAGCGATCTGTTGACTGCCTTCAACAAGCAGAAAAAATTAGCATCTCCGTTGGCGACGCTGCGGCTCTTGCGACCTATCAGGCGAACTTGGGCCTGGTTCTGGGACTGCATTCTCAGGTGAATGTCGGATGGGGGTGAAGGGAGTGCAGTGCGAGTGACAAGGGCTGGTGGGCAGCTGCAGGAGGCGTCGCTCAAGCTGAAGGCTTCGCTCGAGGTCATGTGGTCGCCGTTACCTCAACCATTTTCTCACATCGACTGCAGGGGAGGAAGAAGCACGGAAACCGCCTGGGAGTGGCTGAGTGCCTTCTGTCAGAGGTGGGAGGGCATCGGTGGTGGTGGGACGTGGGGCCTGGGGGTTGTTGAAAGAGTTTACGAGGAGCACTGAAGCAACAGCAGGGCATCATCGAGTACAAGCAAGGGAATGCGAAGGAGGGAATGACGAAGCTGAACCAAGCTCTGACACACTTCAAGGTACCATGCCGATGTTCAGCGATGCTTCTCTAAAACTTTTCTTGCCTTGCCCTTGTACCTCCTCGTGAGAACAGGAGTTGCAAGACAAGCGCGCCATGGCCAACGTGTATATGCACCTGGGGATCGCATCGGGTGCTTCGCAGCAGGGGATCGTTCACTTGGAGTCCGCGCTGCTGATCCACCGGGAGGTCAACGACCTGATAGGCGAGGCCGACGTCCTCAAGAGCATGGCTATCCTTCACGCCCGCCTCAGCAGCTCGGACGCGGCCTGCAAGGCCTGGCAGGTGAGCTAGAGCTGGGGTGCCTCCAGCGGGTGACGGTCAGCAGGATTGCCTGAACCTCCAGCGAGAGATCGGAAACCTTGCGGGAGTGAAGCTCAGCCTTTTGAGCCTCTGCTTCGAGCTCGACGGGGCCAACAAGCTGCACGACCTGCAGGTCTACTCGGGAGAACTCGAGGAGGTGACAGTGTGCCCCTTCCTGCTGCTTCCTGACAGGCTGGTACAGGTGGCGCGGAAGAGCAACGACATCGACGCTCTTGCAGCCTCGCAGTTCTTCAAGGCCCGATGCATGCGAGCAGAAACAGGTGGCGACCGACACAACAGGGCCATCGCGATGACGCAAACAGCGCTCGACCTGTGCCGGAAGAATCCTAACTCGCAGCAGTCGATAGAGATCGCAGCTGAGTGCTGCAAGTTCATGTCTGAGAACTTCAACAGCATGGGACGCGAAGGTGTTTGTCGATCCCATTGCTTCCCTTCCTCCTTCCTACCCCGCCCGTCTTCGTCTATCCTCATCTTCCTTGCAGCGTGATTCACCTTGCCCTCCCTTACATCCTCTCGAGTCCTTGCACTCCTTCCCTGCGCAGATGCTGACGTTTGGAAACAGCCGACGCGTTGCAGGCCAAGAAGGAGGAGGCAAGTTACCGGGAGCGGCTTAGGAAGCAGTGAAGCTCTCAGTTTTAGACTGTAAATTTACCATGAAAACCTACTGGCAGAGATAGGAGCAGCGAACGCGCTTTAAAGATCCTTCTCGAGCCTGACAAACTGAAGTTTTATCTTGGGCTTGCCCACGTTCTGGTCCTCTGGGAACGGCGCCTGCTCGTCAATGTCAAGGCTTCACCAGCTCTGCCTCGCAAGCTCTCACCGTCTCCTCCGTCCGCTTGTAACCGCGTCGCAAGTACCAGGAGAGGATGTCGCCGCGGTTCTCGAGCACGAACATGGTTGCCTTCCTCGCCCCAAGGGCTTCCCGTGCGAACTCTGGGAGGAGAGAAGGAGAGTCAGAGAAGCAGAGGAGCAACTATGGTACCTTCTGCTGTCTGCAGCAGAGAGCTGCCGATTCTCTTGGACTGCATGTCCGGATCGACCGCAAACATGCCCACCTCTGCCATGTCCTCCGCGACCTTCTCGACCTTGATGCATCCAACGGGTCGCCTGGCAAGCCGGTCACCCCCGACCCGCAGCAGCACAGTCAGCAGCACTCTTGACACGATGCCACGAAGACTGTTGCCTTGGGATCTTCCAGCGCCTGCAGCATGGCTGGCATGTCGATCCTGATGCCGTCGATGAAGCGCATCTCTCCAGTCCATCCTTCCCGTCCATCCTTTCCCCGGTATGCCCAATTCACCAATCGCACGAGCTCCTCTGCCGACTCTGATGACGCATGAGAAATCTCCACGGGCTGCGAGCTCGGTTGCTCGTCCTTATCTGCCTTGTTCGTAGAGTAACCGAGAGCGTCCGCCATGGCCTTGGCGTTCTTCGCCTTCTGGAGAAACATGGTCTTGGATGTACTGCCATCCCGTCAGTCATCGCAGTCGCCCCCAGCTCCTCCTCCTCCTCCTCCTCCTCCTCCTCCTCCTCCACACCCACCCACAGCCCCTCCACCACCACAGAAACTCCTCCTTCCTTCCCCCATTCTTCCTTCCTCCCCTCGCTCCTCCTCCTCACCCCGGCGGCAGTTTAGCTGCCTTGCCGAGCAAGTCCTTGGAGAGAGACAAGTACTTCTTCCTCTTGGCTTCTCTCTCGTCCTCTCCATCGCTGGCGCTCATGGCAAACCTACGGAGCGAGCAGGCAGAGGACGCTCGCAAGACTGGGGACAGGAAGGAGGATGTAGGCATGCGCTGGAAAGCGCCTAGGATCAGCGCATGGCTGACGACCACGAGGCCTCTGAGGAGGAAGCCAGCTCTGGGCATTTTACTGGGGATCTAGCGCAAGAGGAGGAAGAGGAGGGAACCTCGAAGGCGGGAGGGAAGGGGAGGAGAGGGAAGGGGAGGAGAGGGAAGGGAGGGAGGGAGGGAGGGAGGGAGGGAGGGAGGGGAGGCGAAGATGTGCCTGACTGCAACGCTGATGCAACAATCAGGCGGGAGGAGGGGGATAAACAATTGAGCGGTGTCGGGGAGACTCAACATGGCGGGGAACATGGCGGGGGCAAGGATGAGCGATCTGGATGCTGGAAGGGAGTGGGGAGGAGGGGAGGAGGAGGAGAGGGATGGGAGGAGGAGGAGAGGGATGGGAGGAGGAGGAGAGGGATGGGAGGAGGAGGAGAGGGAGGACGGGACTCGATCGCTTCAGTCGGAAGGTCACGGGTTACCTAGAGCTTCCACCTTCTCCCTAAAGAGCCGCATCTCCTCCTCGCATCCCCCCACGAGACTTTGAACAAGGAAGGGATAGGCGAACTGAAACTCCGGCCTGTGAGAGCTGAACCTTGACCTGGCTCGACCCTCTCTCTTGGGCATGCCGAAGGAGGAAGAGAGGGCGACAAGGTCTTGGTCGTCCAGCTCGATCCCGAACTTGGCGAACACGTCCATGAGGGACTTCGCCTCCAGCAACAGGGATCTGCTTGCGTCATGCGCCTCAATCCTCTCCACCAGCTCCTCCCTGGTGAAGCTTGCGTCTTCGAGCAGCTTTCGTCTCAACCTCGCCAGCACGCCTTCGATCTCAGCTGCTCCGAAAGTTGACACTCCACCTCCCGACGCTAAGGAGGATGGTGCAGGAGCGACACTGCGAGCAGCTCTGAGGGCAGGGCCCTCGGTCTCGTTGACGCGGCTTGTGGAAGCGGCATGGAGGAACTTCATGTCCACCAGGTTGTCGTTAAGGTCCAGGACGTTGATGCTGGTGTTGCGGCGGAGGAGGTCGTGGAGGAGGAGCTGAGAAGCGTTGGTCAAGCCGTTGGCACGCAAGGAGAGGCTCGTAAGGCTTGAGTTCTCTCTGAGAGCAGAGTAAAGCTCCTTGAAACCCTCGTCTCCCAGCATGTTGTGGCTCAAGTCCAACCCTGCTAGCGGCACCGTGCTCCTCAGCAAGTCTCCGATCCTCCTGGCTCCCACGGCCGTCAGGTTGTTGTACTTGAGTACCAGCATCTGCAGACATTGATTGTCGGAGGCGACCAAGTGCGAGCACAAGTCCTGCACAACAGCATCGCCAAGGAACATGAAGCTGCAGTCAAGGCTGGTCTGCGTCGGCGACAGCCGGAAGGCATGGTGATGGAAGGTGTGGAGGACTGTTGTGAAATCTTCGACGTTGATGGTCAGGAAGTGGTTGTGGGTGATGACGTCATCATGCCCGTCGTCGCTGACAATCGCCGTGTCCGTCCTGAAAGCTTTTCCCTCCAGCGCTCCTCTCCCGATCAGCTCTCCTTTGTGAATGACGTGAGACAAGCAGTCGCTCCTCTCAGCTCCCGTCCTCATGTAGATATCAACCGATCCTGCATAGTCCTCCAGGAAGGGCGAACATCCCAACAGCAGCCAAGCCTTGGATGCGAACTCCTTCTCTTTGTACAAGTAGAAGCCTTCTTGATGCGTCTCGTGGTATGCGATGCTGAAGCAATCAGAGCTTACACGAGGGTCGCAAGACGGGAGGCGTCTAACCTCGTCAGGTCTTGCATTTGCGCCTGGTTCAATCGCTGGGAGAGGAAGGCGTTGCTCTGAATGACCTCGAGAATAGCGTTTGCATCTTCGCTCGACCTTCACAAGCAGGTGAGACTAGCAACACTGAAACAACAAACCTTGTCTCCGGTGGCTTCTTGAGACGAGCTGCCAACGTCTCTACTTCACTCATGTGATGCTCTGACGTCTCTTGTGCCAGAGTGTCCGGAGCTCGTGACAGCCTGAAAGACCATCACAGACGAATCAGCTGTAGATCACAACTTAGACTACTTCTCTCCTCCGGTCTTGGACAGGTTGTCATCGATCTTCTTCATCAGGGCTTTCGAGTCTTCATTGTCAAAGACATTTCTTGCTTCTTCCAAGTTTCTTCTCATCCTTTGTTGAAAATACTCATACTCTGTCGTCTGGCAAGTTTGTTTGGTACGTGAGTTCTTCGTTTCAATCAAGTTTTGTCGTACCTGCCCCATCTTCAAGTAAAGCCTGCAAAGGTTCTCGCATGCCTGTCTCTGATCAGCTGCGTTTAAGAACTGATCGCTGCTGAGAACTAGCAGCTTCTTGTATTGTTCGATAGAATCAAACAGCTTCCCATTGCTCTCAGCAGCTGCTGCCTTGCGTATCAGATCATAGCGTTCCTGCCTGTATCGTCGGAGCTCCGCATAGTAGGAATGGCTCCAAGAATAACTCTGGCGTTGCTTCGCCTCCGATTCATTTTCATCTTCCTCACTTCCTCCTGTTCGGTGTGCTTGGATGGCATCAGAGATCAAGTTTTCCAAACGAGCTTCTAGTTCCTCATCATCCTCGCTATCAGACACTCCGTTCACCCGCGGCTTTTCTTTCGTCGTTCTCATGTTTCTTGCGCGACTTCTACTCTCTTCCGAGTCACAGACAGCGGCAGTGGTAGCTCCTTCCTACGGGCATGCCATGGACGAACTTCGCTTGGTGTTTAACCGCCGGTAGCATCGCGATGAGCTCACCCCAGATATTCAATTAGAAGCAAAGAAGGACAGCAACGGCCCATAGAGCACAACTCAGTGTGTCGTAGTATTTTTGACTTAACTTTGAGTAAAAAGCGGAGGAATAAGTTTCAAGGGTGGTGCCAGTAAAGAAACCCTCAAAGGGTGGGGTACCATACGGTAATTCATGGGGTACTGGGGGTGGACGGGGCCGCAGTGAAACTCACAGGAGGCGAGGTGGGTCTGTTTGACTAGATGACATGATTTGAGACAGCCGGGAGAAGTGGCCGGGAGCGAAGTGAAGGAGCGAAGTGAGGGAGCGAGGTGAGGGAGCGAGGTGAGGGAGCGAGGTGAGGGAGCGAGGTGAGGGAGCGAGGTGAGGGAGCGAGGTGAGGGAGCGAAGTGAGGGAGCCAAGTGAGGGAGCCAAGTGAGGGAGCCAAGTGAGGGAGCGAGGTGAGGGAGCGAGGTGAGGGAGCGAGGTGAGGGAGCGAGGTGAGGGAGCGACGTGAGGGAGCGACGTGAGGGAGCGACGTGAGGGAGCGAGGTGAGGGAGCGAGGTGAGGGAGCGAGGTGAGGGAGCGAGGTGAGGGAGCGAGGTGAGGGAGCGAAGTGTGTCAAGGGAGAGATGAGAGTGCGATAGCATGATAGGGAGCAAGAGGACACTATGACTGGGGGTTGGTAATAAGATGCTTGAGGATTGTTTATCTCTACCAAATCTTCAAACTTAACAGTGCCTCAGGTATCGCTTTCTTTCCCCCTTGGAAGAGGAGTAGTTTCAGTGCGGATGGCGGCTGAAGCATGAAGGGTTTGGACCGGTCAGTCCCAGTCAGCAACGAATCAATCCGCAACTCCAAGGTGAGGGGGTATGGATACTTGAACTCTAAATTCCGCTCCTCCTTCGACCAAGACCTCGAGAGCTACGCCAGTCAAGACAACCAGAGCAGCATGTCAACAGGAAGCAAGAATGTCCTCGTCGTCAAGGGCAGAGCCCCTCACTCGTCAGACGATCAGTGCTATTGAAATCATGGACACGACTTGTGATTGACATCTTTTGCTCAGTAATAGAGACTCTACTACTGCTGTTGGCAAGGCACATTCCTCAACATCCAGCGGTATCTTGCGCGATGCTGTCACGTGGTTGTATTTTGACACTTGGTCTTGTCATCGTTCAAGGATATCTCGACAGTCCCCTGCCTTCAGCTCAACGACCTCAGGTCGTCAAGGATGCTCGTCCGGGTGGAAGCCATGAGAAAGGACCTGCGTCGCAAGAAGGAGCCTCGTTCGAGCAAGTGGACTTGAGCTTTGAGGAGGAGCCAACCTACTCTCAGTTCACCGAGGAAGAGGACTACATGTCCATGAGCCATGCGTTTCACCGTCTGGGAGAGTGAGAGAGGATGAATTGTGGGCCTTGATGCGATGACTCCACCGTCCTCTTCGCAGGTTGGAGTCAAAGAATTTATTGCCCGAGGTCGTGTGCAACAGTTTGCTGCAAATGTTTGTTGCTTTTCAGGTAGGCACAAACACTTATGAGGATGATGATGAGGAGGAGAAGGAGGAGAAGGAGAAGGTGGTCGTGGTGGTGGAGGAGGACTCACGCCTCTGCAGGCCGATGAAGACAACCCAAACGCAGAGAAGTTGGCAAAAAAAATCCGGAGAGCCTTGGCAAGAATCGCAGAGAGCGAAAAAACGAGCCCTCCACCTTCCTTCCGAGTTGATAGCAAGACCAAGAAGCTCCTCCAGCATCCCCCTCCTCCTCCAGGCCTCCTCGACGCCCTCCCGAAGCGCACAGGAGGGTCAAGCGTGCACTCGTCGCCTCTGGCACAAAGCTTGCGAGGTCCAGGAGGGTCAAGCACAAATACATCTCCTCTAGCACAAAGTTTGCCAAGGTCCAACAGCCTCTCCCCAGGTCAGAACAGTCGCAAGTGAACCTGTTCCTTCCTCCTCCTCCTCGTCCCTTGTCCCTCGTCCCTCTTCCACTCCCTCTTCCTTGCCCCTGCTCCTGCTCCCTCCTAGCCACACGTTGATGCCTGCATCAGTGGCCAAGTCTCGGAACTCGGAGGACGAGGACGATCTCCTGCGGATGCTCAACAACAAGGACGAGGCCAAGTCGGCGCCCGGGAGCCGAAAGTCGTCGATCGCTGAGAGCCTCCCACAGTTCCAGATACTACAGAACTTCCGGCCCAAGAAGTTAATTCAAGGCGGTTCCGAGCGCTCCTTCCAGCTCGACCTCAAGCACCAGCTGGGCAAGGCGAGCCTGCGGGACCAGGGGAGCACGCAGAGTCTGTTTGACTAGCAGAGGGCAGGTAGCAGCTCATGAAGTCCTCCCTCTTCCCCTCCGCTCACCCCACATGCCTCACGAGGACAAACGCTCCTTTTACAGCAGAGGCGCTCTGATCCAGCATCGTCAGCTTGGTTTGAGCAGGACCAGACGGACCTGTCTGACTTGATCGACAGATCAGACACGTTGCTCATCTCTCTCTCCCTCCTATCGCTCTCCTCCTCCTCCTCCTGCGGGGCTCCCGTGCCGCCTGCGGCACGACAAGTCTCAGTGCGATCCCCTCGTCTCCCCTCCCCCTACGAGCTCCACCGAGAAGATCGTCGGTGATCTTGAGATCTGTCGGCAGAGCGTCAACAACAGGAGGGAGGCAGCAGCTCGACCCCACCAGGGATCAAGTAGAAGGTGAGGGGGACGAGGAGAAGAGGCAGGAAGATGTGCGCGACGGCGATCAGGAGAGACAGGCCGTCCCAGCTGAAGATTACCTCACATGCTCAAGTCTGACTGACAAACTTGCTGTCTACCTGCAAGGCGCGTCTGTGCGGATGTTGAAGATGGTGATGAAGAAGACGCCGACAGTGCGGGAGACTGGAGGCATGTTGTCAAACTTCCTCTCTAGCTGATCCCGGCTTCAATAAACCGCCAAAAATGCTTCTCACCTTGCTGACCGAAGTTCTGGAAGCCGGCCTTGAATGATGACGTCAGCACAAGCTCGAGGATGAGAGGGAGGAGGAGCGAGGAGAGGAAGGAGAGAAAGCTGCCTCACGAGCATCGCGTAGGTCGTGGCTTCCAGGTCCTTCGCGCAGAGCTTCGAGGTGAGAACGACTGGATCCACGTCAGCTCCTCTGCTTCTCCTCGCGCTCGACGAGCTCACCGGCAGGCATGAAGTTGAGGGTATAGCAAACTTCGTAGATGATGGCGTCCCCGATCTTGCCTCCCGTCATTCGATGCAGAGAACCACAAAAAAGATCACCATGTACATGGTCTTGTCCGATATCCCTGTCCCATCCAGTCACTCTACATCCTCGATCTCGTTCTTGTCCTTCTCTCCTCCCCATCCTTACCCCTCTCCATCCCTTCCTCCCCTCCCTCACAGAGACTCACAAGCATTCGCCCCAACCCCCTGCGTGCTCGTCCCTCCTTATCTCTTCCGTTCCTCCTCCCTCCTCCCTCCTGCTCACCAAGCCTTCGGTTCCACCGATTGACGATGAGGATGTCAAAAATCCCCCCGGCACATCGCAGAACCACCGAGACCCAGAAAATGCGACGTAGCCGCCAGTTTCCCATGATCGCCTGGAAGAGGATGACGCCGGCCCATGCGGCTATGGATCCGACGATGCGAACTGACAAGGCGTGACGAGGAGAGAAGAGGACAGGAGGGAAGAGGGAGAGGGAAGGGAGAGGGAGAGGAGGAGGGAGAGGGAAGGGAGAGGGAGAGGAAGAGGGAGAGGGGCAGTAGGAGAAGGGCAGTAGAAGAGGGTTGGCAAGTCGGGAAGATCGAGAGGGGAGGAGAATGAGTGGTACCGTAGGTGCTGTAGTAGGTGTAGTCGAAGTGAGGACCGCCAGGCACGCACTCCTCCTGCGAAAGTGTCAGATTTGATGACAGGGGGAGGAGGAGGAGGAGGAGGAGGAGGAGGAGGAGGAGGAGGAGGAGGCACCTCAGCAGTGAACCAGTAGTCGAGCGCTCCTCCTCTGCCGATGTTTCCGTCACACAGCGCACAGAGAGTTTCAAGGCGAGGAGAGAGGAGAAAGGATGGGAAAGAAGCGACAGAGGAGAGGAGGCGGAAGATGGGTAAGGAGGTAAGGGGGAAGAAGTTTTGGGCGGAGAAAGGGAGGAAGGTCGACATTTGAACGTAGAGAGCGGCGTCCAAAAACATGAAGAGATTGCAGAGAGCAAGACGACGAGGTAAGCAAAATTGTCTGGAATAGAAACGATCAGTAGCAGCAAAAGGGTGAAGAAGAGGAGCAGAGGAGGGGAGAGAAGAGGACGAGGAAGAGGACGAGGAAGAGGAAGAGGAAGAGCGAAGGCAGGAAATCAAAGTCTCACGCCATCACACACAGGACGGCAGATACTGTGATGGTATAGCCGAGCTGATGGAGCGAGCGGGGTCAATCTCACAGGGAGAGCAGCTCCGGACTCACCTGCACGGCAATCTGCTTAGAGAAGTAGAGGTTGATGATCGCCTGCGAGGAAGGAGACGGTCAGCTGGCGCTTTCAGGGCAGCAGGAGAATACTTGCACTAGAGCGGCAAGGGCCATGCAGAGCGCAAGACCTGGAGATAAGCTAGCATGTCAAAGAGGAGCAACTTGAGGAGCAGGAACGGACCGAAGAGCTTCTGGTGCTCTTTGAACTTGTTCCATCGGAACTGTGAAGCAGCGTCAGCGGAACCCAGCGCCCTCCCAGCTCGTCGCCCTACTCCTCTCATCGACGCAGGTTGTACAGGGTCGCTCAGCCAGCCGAGGGCTACTGGAATCATGACCTGCGGCATGTCAGACGACCAGGAAAAGACTGTTTGCCCTGATGCCCTTCCTTTCCTCTCCCTCTCCTGTTGCTGTTGCTGTTGCTTCCTCTCGTTTTTCAGCCGCCCATCCCCTCCCATCCTCTCCTCATCCACCTGTGCTGCTATAGGAAAGCAGATCCAGAAGATACTCGAGATGTGTCCCTTGTCCGAGATAGGGCCTGGTGAGCGATCGCGATGAGGAGGAGGCACTGAGAGGCACTAGCAGAGGATCTCCTCTTAAGTGGGGAGGGAGCGCGAGATCGTCTCGACAAAGGAGAATGGACAGCTTAGAGCTTCTTCTGACCTGTTATCCCAGCTGCACATAAACTTCCCACATGGTAGGTCGCCCACACCCAGGTGACGATGTCTCCTCCCGTCTGAGCAGGACGTGAGCAAGAGAGGCAGCAAGGCTAGGGATACATGCGGTCGCATGCGCATCAGCTCTGCGTACTTCCCTTCGCACCTGAGATTAGCCTTCAGAAAGCACCGACTCCAGCTTCCTCCTCCTCCTCCTCCTCCTCCTCCTCCTCCTCCTCCTCCTCCTCCTCCTCCTCCTCCTCCTCCTCCTCCTTACAGTAGGTCCACCACAGCAGTTTCCACGCTCGCAAGGAAGAAGAGGCAAGCAGACATGCCGGCAGAAAGCTTGAAACTTCCCAGCAAGAGGAAGCTACAAGCCCGTCAAAGAAAGACTCGAGGAGAACTGACGTTACCTCAAAGAGCCCAGGGCGGCAGCTAGGAGGATGTAGGAGTTCTTGTGATATCCCGCCATCGGCCACTACGTGCAGAGTGACCTGAAGATCGAGGACGACAAGGGAAGGGGCAGACAAAGGAAGGAGCAAGAGAAAGGGAAAAAGGGTTCAAGTCCACAAGGACGTGGATTTGGAGGAGGCAGGCAGTACCACATCAGAGATTGTGCCGAAGAATCCTTTCATGGCGAAGGGAGTGACTGCGATAGAGCCATAGATCTGATACTGCCTGCCGTCCACCCCGAGCTTCTTATAGTAGGGAAGCTGAACGAGCCTGAGAGGGCGTTTCGGTCATGGAGCTGAAAAAGAAGGAGCAGCGGGGAGGAGGAGGAGGCGGAGGCGGAGGAGGTTGAGGAAGACGGACCCTGTGAATGTGTAGAGAGCTCCCTTGACGCCGAAGTAAGCTGAGGGAGAGGCAGCAAGTCAGAGTGAGCTTCTTAAAGACTTGGCGCACTACCCGACAGCAACATGACGAGAAACTTCCATCCGAAGTTCGCTTCCAGTCGCTTCATGTAGTCTGCTGCTGAGCGGAATGGGTGTGCAAGGAAGGATTTCCAGCCAGCCTGATCGATGCTCGGTCTTGAAACAAGCGCAAGTCAAGGAGGGTCAAAGGACTCGAAGGCAGTGGCACCTTCGGGGAGGCATTTCTTCCGTGGAGTCCTGCAAAACATCGTCGTCCCGCTTCATCTCAACAATCTTGACAACGGAACGGCTGATGGCAGACAAGTCGTCAGGGGGGATCAAGATTGTCCCCTCCATCATGTTCAAAGACTCGTCCAGCTCTCGCTGTACGTACCACGTCTCTCTACCTTACGATCATGCAAAGCCCATGTTTTCCTCAGCTTGTACGACAAGTTGACGTCAGCTACTCCACTACCTTCTGCCTGTCTCTCCTCGTCCCCCTGATACCTGTCCTGATCTCTTCTTCTCCCTCCCCTTCCCTCTTTCTCCTCGCCCCTTCCTGCACTGTCGGGAATACTTCGATCGTCGGGAGGACGAAGTACGTGGTGGTCGGGAACTTGAGGGAAATCAGGGGGTAGTAAAGGGCACCTGGTGGGTGGTGGTGAAAATCGGGGTCAAAAGTATCCACAACGATACACAAATTGTTTCGTAAGAGTGCAAGCCCTCCGACAAGGGCCACGGGCGGGCGACATGGCGAGGGTAACCAGGGAGGATGCGACGCAGGAGAGGAGCACGAGGAGCTACCGCAGGCGCTACGATGGCAGAGTACCCAACGCTCCCTCCTGCTCCTCCAACCTTCGGTTCTACCGCAACGAGATCCCCTCCTCTCCCCATGGCGCCTTGATCGAAGTGATCCTGAACGAATGGAAGGACGACATGCGGCTGCTAGAGACCCACCATGGTTACGTGCAGTGGTTGTTCCCCATCCACGAGGAGGGGATGAACGCCAACGCGCAGGTCCTGCAGGTGCACGAGGCAGAGAGGATGAAGGCGGACCCTCAGATCCGAGAGAGGATGAAGCGCTCTTACGCCATGATGATGCGCTTCTACGGGGCTGATGTCGTGAACTTTGTGACCGGAGAGCTCAGGAGGAGCGAGAACTTCAGAGAGCGATTGAACAACCTGAATCAGAGGGCTCACAACTGGCTGCGAGTCTCAAGAGTCCTCAAGTGGCTAGGAGAGGTAAGTTGATGTCCATGCTGTCGTATCAACCCCTGACGAGAGCGGTGGGGGGGGAGCAGGTTGGCTTCGAGCACTACAAGCTGCCTCTTGTCTTCTTCCTAGCGTACGAGACGCTGGACTCCAAGCTCTTGTCAAGGTGCTCGGACTCCCTCGTCGACTTCTGGATCGGAACCCTGCGGCGAGACGGGGAGCTCGATGTCATTCTCGCCTACATCAACCGCGAGCTGTCAGCCGATGACCTGCTGCAGCAGATCCGTTCTACCTCGCGGTGCCCAGCAGAAGAAGCATCTCCCTCACCCTCAAGCTCCTCCCAGCCTCCACCTCCGAGCCCCCAACGTCCGGAAGCAGCGGCTGCAGTCGAGCAGCCCGACGAGAACCCTGGGCTGAGCAGCGCAGGCGACGACACGGCGCACAATCTGCAGGCAGACAGCGAGAACGACGGGAATCCAGTGCAGCAGGACGAGGAGACAGCTGAAGACAAGGCGAAGTGACCTGTCTCCACTTGTTCTCTTTTGCTCCTGTCGAACCTTCACATTCATTACTTGCAGATATTTCATTTTTTGGTCTCCAATGAACCCTTGTGTAAGGAGTACTAGAGCGACTCTCATAGCAGGTCTATGGAGACTGCTGACGCACCCTCATGCTTTCTGTGCAGCTCTTCTCGAAGAGTTTCATCCACACATCTTGGCTCTTGCATCGTTGTAACTTCCACTGCTCACTAGCATGACGTTGAGTTCCGCAAAGACAGCGGACAACTACCACCATCAGCAAGTTGAGAGGGGGAGTACTCCTTGTGACTGAGGAGGTTTGAGGAGCAGCCGCCGCTGAGCTAAGAGGATCTTGTTCAGTTTCTCACCCTCCAGCTGAGCTGGGGCATCAGCACATCATCCCTCGAATGCGATTCTCACAGCATGCGACATGCGCTTGCTCGATCTAGAGCTGCCGCCACAGAGGCCGTCCGGTAGCATGAGAGCAGAGGGAATCAACATAACAATACCCACAGCATGTACAGTAGTCAACCGAGGAGCGACTAAAGATATTGAGAGCTGGTTGCTGCTCGGCGGCATCATAGCATGGGTAAGTCCCTTTCACTAACAGCATCGTCAACAAAGAGCTTGACGGCCCTGCTGCTCCCCCTCACATCGAGGAGCTCCCAACGTTGTCCATGCTCGGGCTCTGAGGAAGGCTTAGCTGCCTCGTGCGGGTCAGACCTTCTCTCCATGCTGCTCGTCTCCATCAGCCTGCAAGGTGTCAGAGGATGAGAGGGAGACGAGGGACAAGACAAGCCCAACATGTGCAGGAGAAGCAGCACTTGTGGTGCCTTGATGTGAGCTGCTGAGGAGGGACTGAACGATCTTGTTGTCATTGAAAATTCCTGCACAAGAATCGATGCTCGAATGTCAAACGTGCTCCTCCATGACTCACCGACTTGTACGATGCCGTCAGGCTGGACCTCTGACCCCCTTCCTCTGCGCTTCCCCTGCTTGAACTCTCCTTGGAAGGACGAGGTTAGGGTCCCATCCTGCCTCCACTGCTCCTCTCGTCCTATCCCGTCTTGCAGTCCCTCGACCCATTCGCCGGCATACTTGTACCCGTCTGCGTAGAGTCAGCGCAGGACGGCCAGTGCGAAAACATGGTGGCACCAGCAGATTGGAAGATGCCGAAGCCATGATACCTCTGCTCCCTCCATGCTCCATCGTAGGAAGAGCCGTCGGAGTAGACCTGTTGGAAGCGTGTTGATCTATCACTCCATTGGTCGTCTCTCCTTCTACTCACCATCTTCCCTTTCCCTAGCTTGCTCTGATCAGAGGCCCACTCCCCGCTGTATTGTGCTACCCCATCTGCTTCAACCTCCGTCCCCTCCCCGTGTCGCAACCCTTCTTTCCACCTCCCGGTGTACTTCCTTCCGTCCTGCCTGATCATCGCCTCAGTCTCTGACTCTCAGTCTTCATCACCTTCACCTCAGCGCCATGCCGAGCCCATGAGCCTTCCCGTGCTCGTACTGCCCGTGGTAAGACGATCCATCCGCAAACACTTCCATCCCTTCTCCGCTCTTCTCGTTGGCCACCCACTCTCCCCTGTACGTGTGTCCGTTAGGATGCGAGTACTCTCCATCTCCTTCCAGTCTTCCGTTGACGAAGACGCCCTTGAATTTCCCTCCATCCTTGTCTTGCAGGGTTCCTTCCCCATTCATCTCGTTCCCCTTCCACTCTCCCATGTACATGGCCCCGTCCTTGAACTCGCACTTGCCCCATCCATCACACTCGTCGTTTTCGAACAGCCCCTCATACACATTCCCGTTGGCATACTCGAACTTCCCTATTCCACTTCGCTTCCCGTTCATCCAGTCCCCGTCGTACCTGCTGCCGTCCCTGTACAACATGACTCCTCGTCCCGCCTTGACGCCTCCCTCATTGTTCCCCTCGTACGACCTGCCGTCCTTCCAGGTGATCTTGGCTACCCCTCGCATCTTGTCTCTCTCGAAGGGCCCGATGTACGTCGCTGGTGCCCCATCCAACTCCTTGAACTCATAGGACCCTCTCGGTCCATGTCGCATCCCATGCACGAAGGGGCCGTTGTACTCGTCCCCGTTGCGGTAGGACATCACTCCGTACCCCTCCATCTCGCCCCGCAGCCACTCCCCGTTGTAACGTCGATCGTCCTCAAAGATCATGATGCCGTTGCCATGTCGCAATCCCGCTGCGAACTCTCCTTTGTACTCCTCTAGCTCCGAAAGGACCATATGCCCTTTCCCGGCGATCTCTCCGTTCCTGCGAGCAGACGTGAAGACAAGCGATAGGACAGCAACGTCTGCACCTGAACTCTCCGGTGTACGACAGAGGTCTATCTCGCAACGTTCCTATCCCGTGCATCTTCCCTCTCTTCCACCTGCCCTCGTACTCGTACAAGGAGCCTCGGACCAGCTTCCCGTGGCCCTCTTTCATTCCTGCCTTCCATTCTCCGTGGTAGACTTCACCGGAGATTCTTGACTCCCTTCCTTGACCAGATCTTAACCCTCTCTGCCACTGTCCATCATACTCGTTTCCTGCGTCAACACGATCACTTGAGTTTCATTCATCTCCCTTCACCATATTTGTCTTCAAACTTTCCCTCGCCGTGTCTCTTTCCATTCTTCCACTCTCCCTCGTATCGACCGAACGAGAGAATTTCCATCACTCCTCGCTGATGCGGAGCCCCTTCAAGCCATTCGCCATCGTAGAAAGCCGTCTGCTGACTTTTCAAAGCAGATCCTGAGGTAAGGAGACGAGTCGTCGGTCAGGCAACTCTCACAAATCCAGCACAGCACCTATGAAGTGATTTGCTTTCAAGTCGATGTCAACCGAAGCTTGGAATTGTATCAGCTTCCCAATGCCATGCCTTTTTCCGTCTTTCAGTTGTCCTTTATACCTTTGATGACTCAGCTAGTGCAACCTCTTTTCAAATAAGTTCATACAGAGCTTTTCTTTCATGTTTCTGATATATAAAAACATCGGGTTGAAGTTGATCGAAGTCGGAATAATCCAAGAACCACATATCATGTTTCTCCGCGTTGGCTAAGAAGTCTTTTCCTGAAATGTCCTGCAAACAAATCTCAGGAACAGCCTGGCGCCCTCAGGGCTCGACGTACTATCAGGTCATCAAGGCTAGCAGCGTCTTGGGTCTCTTCGATTTCATTCTTCAACATCAAGTGGCTGATCAAGTTGTCACTCACTGAGTAGCCCAGGAGAAGTCCAGCTGACCTGTTGTGCAGCTCCTCCAGCTGAGCCTCATACTCGGCGATGTCGCCTGACTGCTCGGAGACAACCGAAATGTTGAGGAGCTTCTTCACGGTCTCGAGGCTCCTCCGAGACTCTTCGCTGAGACGAGTTGATTCCGCGTTGGCTTCTTCGATCTTGATATCCAGGTCTTTCATCTGAGAACATTATGTCAGAGTGTCTTCTTAGGTTGTCAATCTGAGGAGACAATATCTGCTGTGTCTCGAATCATAGTCTCAGTCTCATTGATTTGCCTGTTACAATCGTCGTATTTTTCGTTCACTTTCTGGAGTGTTTTCTCCAGCATTAAGAACGTCTGCGCAAGTTTCAGACCCAGCAATCTAGGAGCAATACTTGCTTGTTCTTTGTCTTGAAAATCCGTGTCCTTTTTGAAACTTTGCATTTTGATCTAGATGGCATCAATTCGACATGATTCAAGTAACTTCGTGCTTTGCAGTACCTGTGGAAGATGGGATTTACCAGCTTTGATCTTCGATGCCAAAGATTCTTTTCTTTCTTGAATTGCTGTCAGAGTGGAATTGAACATCTGGTGAAAGTCTGTATCATTCTCGTCTTGCTTTCCATGGAAAGCCTGTGAGTGCAGCTGTTCTTTAAAGAAGTCATAGTCCTGGTTGAGTTTCTTCAGATCCTCTGTATCCTTTCTGATGTTCTCCTGCACTTTTTCAAGGTTTTGACGCATCTCATTCATCGCAATCTCGCTGAGTTGCATATCTTCTTGTGCCTTGGAATGGTTTTGCCAAGCTGAAGTCTTCTCTTCAATGGACGCATTCAAGTTCTCGTTCAGACTCCTCAGTTTCGTTTCTAGGAGGTGCAAGGACTTGCTAGCAGCGTTCTTCTGCGCTTGAAGGGCCTTGACCTCCTTCATTCTCTCATGGGCCTCGCGTTCATATTCCTTGGCTCTCGAGATGGCGTTGCCGATCTTGTCATGGGCTGCCTTGTCGGATCGCTCCCTCTCTTGCGCCTGCTCGCCGATGGAAGCTAAGGAAGCGTGGCGGAGAAGAGAGTCGTTGGAGGCTCGAATGATTGCTTCTACCTTGTCGTCTGTCTCTGCTAACTCATCGAGAAGTGCTGACTTCGCTTCTGCCCAGACGGTTTGGAGTCTTTCACCGCCATCTCCTTCCATCGCAACCTGTTCCATAGAGACCATGAGGTTTTCGTGGAAGTTGGTGAAGATCTTCAGCAGATGGATAGCTTTAGTTCCGATCCTCTGCACTTCGATCCGAGTTTCGTGATGCCTCCGTGATTTAGCCGAGTATGGTTCTTCAATTTCATTCCCTTCCTCGTCGAAGAAAACAAATCTTTTCCTTCGAATCTCCAAGAAGTTATCGCTAACATCTTTATCGAGCTCTCCGATTATCGCACATTCTATCTTATCATTGGACCAGAGGCCTTCGATAGTTTCATACGTATTGCCGTCCTCTGAAAGTTGGTAGGAAACCCCATATCCGTCGAGGAGATTCTTGCTCCAGTTTGCCCGTACGAAGTTTCCGTTGATTTGGAATTGAGTTCCAACTCCCTGCCTCTGGTCTTGTTGGAATTCACCGACATACCGAGAGCCTTTTTGGGTCACCAGCCTTCCCAGCAAGTGAGCTTTCTCATCCTGAAAGAACCCGGTGTACCTCTCCTCGCTCCTCCTGCGGAGGCTTCCGTACTCTCCAGGAGCATCGTTGCACATCAACCCCCACCATTGCCCATGCTCCAGCTGAACTTCAGTCGGTTGCCACTTGAGCTGAGCCTCATCCTTGACGACCTGTCTTCCTCTGCTCTTGCTCGCGGGTCTGCTCTTGCTTGCGGCTCCGCCCATGCGCGACTTGAGGTCCCACCACGCGACCTGCAGCGATGGAGGCCGGCACGAGGATCACAGCGAGGACAGCAGACAAGAGAGAAGCTGCTGAGGAAGCATGACAAGCCGTGGCGAGGACAGCGAGCAAGGAGAGAGCGTGGCCAGGGTGGGCAAGTCGGGCAGGGCCTGGAGGGAATTGGTCTGGGAATCGGCCCGACAAAGGGGGGGACGAGACAGGGGCGATGTTTCTACTGGTCAGAAGCGATCGTAAACTCGCAACGAGTGAGACGACTTGCTAGCAGTTCAAGGTAGCGAGTCAGCAAAGCATGCAGTTGTGATGATAAGCTTCGTGCTTGAACAACCAATTCTATCTCGACAAAAGGAGGGAGAAAACAGGCAAATTTGTGCTTTTATGTTTTCCTACGGTCTAATCATATCTTAATTTGCAGCGATTCAACCATAAACCAAGCAAAGCCTTCAATCTTCTGAATCTCTTGCAGACAGATGTCACCTCTTCAACTGCGCCCCAACTTTCGAATGGACTCGTGGAGTTCTTGTGGTAGACTTTCCTTGATCAGGTTCGCGCAGTCAGCTGAGAATGGATTTTTGTCAGAATCGAATCGAATACAATGTAGCATGTTGCTCACCACACAGCCTCTTAGTGTAGAAGATCGAGCTAAAATCGTACTTCAGTGCAAGAAACTCAATGAGGGTGGATTGCAACAACTCAATCCTTACCATGTGACACAGACTGGTGACATGCATCCTGCACATTTTGATCCCAAGCACAATGGCCTGCATTTTTAATCAATGCCCATGAACTTGCTGATCTCAATCGAGCGGCTCAACCGTTTCTCCGGTGCGAAGGGATCATAACAGATGAACGAATCTTCAAGAAATCTGTAAAGCAGTGAAGTTAGGCGCTGGCTAGTGACCGGAAGCGATCTTACATCAATTGCTTGGCAAATTTTGGCTGTTTACCAAAGTAGTGATAGGGAACCTCAATATGGCATTTCGTACACTTGAATATCCTCAGGGCTTTTGATTTGTCCTCCCCTTGCGTACTCCCCTTGTTGTTGGGGTTCATAGCATAGTTTACCAGATCTTATGGCGGACTATGGAGGAGGAAGGACGAGGTTTGAGGTGCTTGCAGCTTCTGAGAGGCGGGAAGGGAAGGAGGAGGTCAGCTCTACGGGAGGCACCGCCGACTTACATGGACATTGCTTGATCTTGCCCGGCAGCTTGCCTGAGTTGAGCTCTGACGAGGCGGGTCTGCTTTAATTCACATGAATTTTATAAGTACAGCTTATCATAATTAAAAATAATTATTATTTGTATCATGAATTACTTTTACATGCATTACTGGTTCAGTTACACAATTCTCAGCAATAGAGAAGATATTTATAGAAATCATTACTATTTAAGAAGTTAAGAGAATATTTTGGTACAGACATTCAGGTACAAACATAATATCTCAGTACTATTTAATAATGGGTGCTTGTACCAGTGTCCCGTCCTAGGGACAGCGGACTCGTGCTTGGCGCCTCTGCCGCCATTTTTTCGGCATAGGGGGAATATATCTATCGATTTTTCAATATAGTTGAAAATTACAACCAATATTTGAACTTTGAACTATTGAATTTATGAGATGAAATGATATTTCGTGGCAGCATACTACACTAGTTCCTCGGCCCTTCAAAAGCAGCGGCGAGGAGCGATGGGCGGGAAGAAGAGGGGAATGCGCGCTGTTGAATCCTGCTTGCTCGGTCAATGAGGTGATGGTTAGCAGGAAGGGAGGATAGCAGAAATAGGTGAGCCGCAACTGAAACTCAAGTCGAACATGGGCACACCCGGCGACGAACCTCCTCTCAAGAAACATGCCAGCGAGGTGATGGTGAAGCAAGAGCCTGACATGGCTGCAAGCTCGGGATCCAATGACGTGCAGGGTCCTGTAAATCTACAGGTTGCACTCTCGTGGAAGAACAAGGTCAAGGAGGCATTGAACAAGCGGAAAAGGCTCCTCGAGGATGAGTTGCAGTATTTGAACGGGGACGGGGCGCTGTTAGATTATTTTCATGTGTCTCAGAAGGCTGCAGCTGCTTCCTCTGCTCCAGCTGCTGCCACTCTTGGCCATGATGTACACAAATCTTCCGAGAAGTCCCAGGGATTGTCTGATGAAGACAAACTTATTCTTGCTAAAGCCAAGGCAATTGAGCAGAAGTTGAAGTTTAAAGCCAAATGGCCGGAACCTCCTCGTCGTAAAGTTCATCATGATTATCTTCTAGAGGAAATGACATGGCTAGCAACGGATTTCCGTCAAGAGCGGAAATGGAAGATGGCAGTTGCCAAGAAGGTTGCCTATGCTTGTGTCAAATATCATGCACAAAAACAACTACGTGCAGAGCGTGCAGATAAAGACAAGGAAAATGTTGCAAGAAAGAAAGCTGGAAAGATTGCAAAGGAAGTCAAAAAATTTTGGTCACAAATTCAAACACTGGCGCAGCACAAGCAACAAGTGCAAGTAGATGTTGAGAAGAAGAAAATGCTTGGGAAGCACCTTGATTTCTTAGTTGATCAAACGGAGAAATACTCAACTATGATTGCACAGGATCTTGCAGTCCCCCAAAAACAAAATCCTGTGCCGCAGCCGAAACCTACTGAAACTCAAGCAGTTAGTGCAAAAGGCCATGATGGAGCTAAATCGGGTGAAAATGAGCAGATCTTTGGAAACAGCACCGGAGCTCAGTCTGCAACAGACGATATGGAATATGCGGTTGAAGATGATGAAGACGATGATGAGGAGACCATGGAAGAGGCTGAGAAAGATGAGAACAAAGCTGATGTTGCTGAAGAAGTGAATGCCTTGCAAGCTGAGCAAGACATGCCATTGGAGGAGTTGCTTGCGAAATATGGATACAATAATGGGGGGGACTCAGTTGACGGCGAGGATGATGAAGAGGACGAGGATGATGAAGAGGATGATGAAGAGGACGAGGATGAGGCTGCAAGCACGGAGGCGAATCCAGAGGAGAATTCAAGCAAAGACAAGGAAACGCCTGCGACAGATGGAAAGGCCGCAAGTACTGCCAAAGATGAAAGTGAAGAGGCAAAGAATGAAATGTCAGTTGACAAACCTTCAGATCAGAGCGAAGTTCCCAAGCAGGATACTGAGGGTGAAGTTAAAGCAGAAGAACCTGGTGGAATATCTGCTGAGGCGAAAGACGTAGCAGACATGGCTCGTACTCTTGCTCCAACTGGACATACTCTCGCTACAACTCAAGTGAAGACAGAAGTTCCGTTCTTGCTCAGTGCCAACTTGAAGATGAGAGAGTATCAACACATTGCCCTTGATTGGATGGTTGCTCTTTATGACAAGGGACTTAACGGAATACTAGCGGATGAGATGGGACTTGGCAAGACCATCATGACGATATCTGTATTGGCATACCTTGCATGCGAACGAGGAATATGGGGCCCTCATCTCATTGTTGTTCCCACCAGCCTTTTACTGAACTGGGAGATTGAAGTGAAGAGATGGTGTCCTTCCTTCAAGGTCTTAACATATTATGGAAGTCAGAAAGAAAGAAAGGCTAAGCGCCAGGGTTGGTCCAAGCCGAACTCTTTCCACATCTGCATTACCTCATACAAGATGGCTGTCCAGGATCAAAAGATGTTTCGAAGAAAGAAATGGAAGTACATGATCTTGGACGAAGCACATAACATTAAGAATTTCCAATCTCAACGATGGCAAGTACTCCTCAATTTTCGTTCCAAGAGGAGACTTCTTCTGACAGGCACCCCACTGCAAAATAATTTGATGGAACTGTGGTCACTGCTTCATTTTCTCATGCCTCATATTTTCTCTTCGCACTCCGAATTCAAAGACTGGTTTGCCAATCCGCTCATGAGCATGGTTGAAGGCACGAGCGCGATGAATGATTCGTTGGTTCAGCGACTTCATTCAGTTCTCAGACCGTTCATTTTGAGGAGGCTGAAGAAGGATGTCGAAACACAATTGCCAAACAAACACGAGCACGTTGTAAATTGTCGTCTTTCCAAGAGGCAAAGATGTTTGTATGATGATTTCATGGCTGCTGGATCAACACAAGCAAAGCTGCAATCTGGCAATCTTTTGGAAGTCATCAACGTTTTGATGCAATTAAGAAAGGTTTGCAACCATCCTGATTTATTCGAGGAAAGACCAATTGTCTCGCCTTTCGATTGTACGAATACTGTGATACATAGTTCGGCAGAATTTTCCAGCGTTAGTCGATGGAATCCGCTCTCAGATGTCGATCTCAAGGGCCTGAACTTTCTCTTTAGCGAGTTTGAAAACATTTCAAAGTTTGATGCCCAGCTTCTGGCAGATCGGCATGCTAGCCGGAAATTGATTGTGGAATTGGGAGAAAGTCTCACTTCGTATGAGGAATATTCCAATTTGCAGGCTGAAAAGAGGGAATGGAGTTCAGTGTCTGAGTACAAAGAGTACCTGATGAATAAGAGAAAGAAGATGAAGTCGTACCGATTCAGCCAAATGATGATGGTCAACGAAAGGCGGTGCCAGGGAACCCCGATTTATGGAACCAGTTTGTGTCGTTTGATTGAATCTGTGAGAAGACCGGTCGATGAGGTAACACAAAACTCAATTTATATCCGATTTGATGGATTTTCTCAGGTTGTTGCGCTTGCAAGTGACCCCAAGCGCTATTTCGAGTACACCGACACTTTGCGGAACCTTGTGTTGACATCTCCTGAGAGAGTTTTTGGTAGAGGTGGCAAGGAAGGCTGCATTTCGACCAAGCTCTTGCACCCGATGTACGATTTAGATGACCGCGAAGTGGATAGCCTGTATCATATTTTGACCAACTTTGTATGTATCATTCCGAAGGCAAGGGCCTTGCCTCCGAGCGCGGTGTTGAGTCATCCAAACCTGAACGAGAATATTGTGAACGAAGATCGCGTGCTGGATTGCAGACATTGGTTTTCATCATTCAACGATGTCTGCAGACCTGCATATATTCGTCAACAATTGTACTTCCCAGACAAAAGGTTGTTGCAATACGACTGTGGCAAGCTACAAGTTTTGGATGGAATGTTACGCAAACTCAAGAGCGAAGGTCATCGTGTGTTGTTGTTCACGCAGATGTCGAAAGTTCTTGATATCTTGGAAACTTTTCTCAGCTTTCACGGACATGTGTACATCAGACTAGATGGCGCAACCAAAATTGAGATGCGTCAGAAGCTTGTTGAAAGGTTTAACCAGGATCCAAAGATTTTGGTTTTTATCTCGTCGACACGTGCAGGGGGAGTAGGGATAAATCTGACAGGGGCAGATACTGTCATATTTTACGATAGTGACTGGAATCCTGCTATGGATCGACAAGCGCAAGATCGTTGTCACAGGATTGGGCAGACGAGAGAAGTCAACATCTATCGACTGGTAAGCGAGAGTACCGTCGAAGAAAACATTCTCAAGAAGGCTCGACAAAAGTTACAACTGGAAAATCTTGCACTGAAAGATGGAGCTGCTAGCCTCTTCAACCCAGACATGTTCAAAAAGATTGATGTAAGTACACGCTTACTGCTTTTTGTCTTTCACTTACATCATATGTTACTAACTCATGTTGTAGGTAAGAGAACTATTTGAGGAAGAGAAGGCCCCTGTAGAACAAGTAGAAACAAATCCCTTGGCACATCTTCAAGCGCAAGAAAGTGCCACTCCTGTCAAGGATTCCAAAGGTGACAAGGATTCACGAAAGAATGTTCTTAGCGACAAAGAGTGGGAGCTTGCGATTGCAAATGCTGAAGACGAGCAAGACGTTGAGGCCATGAAGATTGCGAAGCAAGAGGAACGTGAAGAGATGGCTGATTTTGAGGACGAGGCACCAGCTGATGCAGGCGATCGAGATGTTTCTGAAGCGGCGCAAGATGATTTTGGACTTGGCAAAGTTGAAGCCGTTGCGATGGCAATTGAGAGCGAGCTCATGCCAGTGCAACGATATGCGCTACAATACTTGGAGAACGAGTTCAAGCAGGCAGGAATTACCCTAGTTGCTGGCGTGAACTTTGACAAGGAGCAATGGGAGAGAGATCAGCTTCGCCGTATTCGTGATCAAGACGCCGATCGCATGTATGATGAAGATGAAATCCTCTATTACGAGGTTTCTGGATGCTCACAACAGGTAAAATTATTGGCACTCGAAACTTCCTTACGTTACCGTGGTTTGTGTTTTTTCACACCATTCACATCTGTCATGTTCTGTTTGCTTTGTGATTGTGTCTTCATACGACGAAGGAGCACTCAAGCCTTTGTCCCCTGAGCCCATATTCTTCCAGGTTTATCGTGAACTCGTAAATCGCTTGCAGTCAGGGTTTGAGAAATCGAACCTTGACTTCGGTGGTTTTTACGAGCCACCCAATCCCGATGATGACAAGTTCACTTATATCAACGAACCCATGTACCAGGATACAGGTACGTTTGCATCGCAAATTTGGGAAGCACGGGTTCTTTCGCTGGTGTTCGATGCAATATCTGCAACGGATTCGAACTACCCGAATCACCTGTTGCGATGGTTTTCGTTTTCTTTGCACGTCCTGCGAATGAACCTGTGCTCCATTTGTTGCGATGGAAACGGACTGTATCCATGCATTTTACATGAATTGAATCGTGTGCTTGTTTCACAACACCATTCACACTGTCTTTTATGTTGCTGCTCGTGATATGTGGGCTTGCGTGTGCAGATATTGACTGACCTTTGATCTTTGTAGGGGTGAGATCGCCTCAGGGAACCAAGGTAAAGGGTCAGAGACCTGGTCCACCGCAGAACAAAGGGCTCAAGATCAAGTTCACGATGCCTCAAGCGGTTCAGGCAAACGCACAAGCTTCGGCACGACCAGGGCAGGGCCTGCAGTCTCAACTGAACAAGAAGATGCCGCCAACTCAGCCAGGACAGCAAGTCAACAAGAACCGAAGAGCAGGCATCTCCGCTGGAGATGTTCCATGGACGAAAGAGGAAGAAGATGTCTTGAGAGAATCTGTCAACCGTTTTCAGGGTGGCTCTGGTACACTACCCATTCGTACTTGGCATCTGCATGCTTCAATTTTGAACTCCAGTATTCCTGCCAGGGGACGACTCCGCATGGGGAAGCATTGCATGGACTATTGGCATGCACGGTTATCGACTGCTCAGCAAGGTCAAGGAAATCCTGACGGTCAGCAAAAGCAGCCTTTGTATCCTCCGCGATCACAATCGTCAGAACCGACAAGAGACTCGAATATTGCATCCATCATCCGTGCGATGTTGTCTAATACTAAGTCCACTCAGAGTGGCCCCACTTTGCCTGGTGGAGGAACTTTACCCATGAAGCAGCGGGATTCTCTCCAAGTTCTGCCAGCACACGACTCTCACAGAATGATTGCAAACCAGGCTGCGCAATCTGTCGGCCTCAACCTTGCAACAGTCTCGAGCAACCCTAGCGAGCTGATTCGACGCATACTAGCAAAGATGCCTCAGCCTGCGCCCTCGCAATCCCAAGTGCAGCAGCAGCCGTTACAGCAGCAGCAAGCATCTCAGGGGGCTCAACAGTCTTTGCCGGCTTCGCAGCAGCCGGTGCCACCGTCGATCTCACAACAACCTGGAAGCCACCTCGTCCGTGGTCAACCACAAACATCAGCTGGGCTGGGACAAGGACCTCCCGGGCAGATGCCTGGCAGACCAGGAGCTCATCCATCGCAGCAGGTGCCCGTCCGAATGGGTGCGCAGCCGCCTCATCGTCCTGGAGCTCCGGTCGTAAGTGCGTCTGCTGCCTCCAAGGTTGTGGGCGCCGCACATGCCTCGCATGCAGCAGCCATGCAGGCGTCAAGGCCCATCACGTCGAAGCCTGGCATGCCTCCTACCTCCGCAGGCCCGCCAGTGTCAAGCTCGGTGGTGCTGGGAGGTGTGGGGGCTCCTTCTCCAATGGCCCATCCGTCAGTGGTGGGGATGCAGCAGGGTGTACGACCAGGGCAACAGAGCCCGATCCCGACGTCAGCAGCTGCGAGGGCAGGTCAGGGGCCTCCGACAGCCGGACGAGGTCATCCTGTGCATGACCCGACACAGCAATCGAGGCTGCACACTCAGGCGACTCCGCAGCAGCAGCAGGTGGCTAGACAGGCGGCTCTTGCGCAGCATCAGGCGATCCGAGCCCAGCATACGCCAGTGCCGCACCAGCACCCGCAGCTGTCACAAGCGGATGCGTCGCAGGTGGGATCCGGTCCTGTGCCGACGGCTCATCATGGCGCGGTCGCGGGGAGGCCAGGAGGCTATCCTCAGCCTCTTCCCCCCTCAGGGTTGATGGGTCAGCATCCGCCGTCCTCGATGGCGCCGGGAATGCAGCAGCCGATGATGCCGCAACACCCTGCGACGATGGCTCAAAACCGACAGAGAAAGCCGAAGAACGCTCCTGGCTCGTCACCGCAGAGCAGAAGATGATGTTGATGTTGAACAAGCTTTATTCTTTCATGGTTGAATAAACTTCCTCTTAGACCTTCACGTCTTGACATACAAGTATTCACACATCCAACAAGCTTCGCTCCATCTCCCACAGCAGCTTCTCGTTCCTCTCTATCAGCTTCTCGTTGGCCTCACACACCTGCTGTGTCCTTGCCAGCCGAGCCTCCGCCTCCTCCACCTCTTCCTCGAGCTCGTCGATCTCCTTGGCCAGTCTCGCTCCTTGCTCGAAGGCTGATTGAGCTGCAGAGCCGTCAGCTGCAGGGACTAGCAACCTGCGCGCGCACCTGCTGCGAGCATGATGCCGTCCATGTCTCCCGTGGGAATGCGATCCTCGTGGCTCCCTGCCACCACGTCACTTCCTCTTCGTCACCCTCCTTCCTCCCTTCCCTCCCATCTTTCTCTCCCCCTCTCCTCCTCCCCTCCCTCTCTCCTCCCTCCCGTCCCTCTCTCCTCCCTCTTCTCTTCATCCCACCGAGGGCAAACGCCTGGTGAACATCCTGCGCCATGGGGCCCATGTGAAGCGCCGACTGCCCCTCATAGCGCCAGGTGAAAACAGGCACGCGCTCGACCAGAGTCTTGAGCACGCGATCCGTGCTGACCTGAGGTAGTAGGGATGAGAAGTGCAAGAGCACGGGAGAAAGACAAGGGAAGGGAGTGGAAAGACGAAGAGGAGAGGAAAAAAGGAGGAGCACAAGACTAGACCGAAGAACAACGAAGCAGCAATGGTGTGAACAGGAGCAGAACCGGGGAGCAGATCGAGAAGAGGAGGAGCGGAGGAGGGGAGGAGGGGAGGAGGGGAGGACTGGCCGATCACCTGAGTTCGATTCCACTTGGACCGCGCGTCTGACAAGGTAGACCAGCTGCTGCTCTTGGGGAACAGCTGAGCACCTATCTCCCATCCCGAGGAGCGAACATCACTGACCTGCGCCACTGTCAGTACTCCTCTCAAGCAGCTGGCGGCAGGGCTGACCATTCGAAACCCTCCGCGCGCTCTAGCCCAGAACGAATCCTGCTTCACGTTGGGGGAGGAGGCGCTGGGGCTGTCAAGGAAGACGAAGGAGCCGGAGGAGTTGGAGAGCGACGCCAGGTCCCCATCGGTGAAGCTCCCGAGCACAGCTGCCTCCTTCACGGAGACCCTGAGGCTGTGAGCATGCACGTGGTACTGCCCGGTGTGGGGGACGAGGCAGTAGGACTGGATGTTGCCGGTGGTGATCACAGTGCCGGAGCTGTCGGGGAAGGAGATCACGTTGGGGTTGGAGCTGGGAATCATCTCGAAGGCAGTGGAGGGCCTCCCAGCAAGGCTCGACTGGCCCACCTGGTCGTCCGACCCTGAGAAGACGAGGGGGAAGCGGCCCGTGAGCTGCACGTTCTGGAAGAGAGCGAACTGAGGGTCGTCCCCTAGCTCGCTGTCCCCGAAGAGGATCCTCTCTCCTTGTAGGTTCGCGTCGTTGTGCAGCTTCAGATCGCCGAGGACCTTGAGGAAGGTCACAGTTTCCGGCAGGTTGCCCGTCGTCAAGATGGTGCCGCTGGTGTCGGGGAGCGTCAGGATGTTGTCGCTGCTGCTGTCGGAGACGTCGAAGATCAAGTTGAACTCGTCCATCTTGTCGCCTGTGAAGGCGATGGACTGCGCGCTCAGGATGGCGTTGAACTCAACGTTGACCGCGTTCTCGTCATCGCCGAAGTTGACGAACGCCATGGAGCTGTTGGCATCTCGGGTGAAGGAGGCATGCTCGAAAACGAGCGGCTCGGACGAGAACACCTGCGAGTAGAAGGGAGGGAGCGAGCCGCTGCTGAGCACGGTGCCGTGGGCATCAGGCAGAGTCAGGGTGTTGTCCTCCACCGGGTTCACGACCCCCAGGGTGGTCGCGAAGGAGCCGACGCCTCGAGCTCCGAGCGTCACGGGATAGTCGCCGGAGATGTCGGAGACAAGAGTCACCCACGACTTGTTGGCAGCGGCAGGGCCGGGGGAGTCGAACATGCCGTAGAGCAGTTCGGGGCCCTCCGGCAGGCTGCCGACCTGCAAGGAGGACGACATGATGCTCGCACTTCCTTCCAGCGTCACCTGCCCCAGCACGACCCCACGAGGATCGTCCACGTTGATTGTGGGGGAGTCGCTGGTCATGAGGGCGCCGGAGCTGCGGGGGAGACGAAGAAGGTGGTCGGAGCTGAGCACGCTCTGCCTGACCTCCAGCTGGTGAAACACCCGCGAAGTCGCGGAGGTTTCGGGGAGAAACTTTAGCGGGGAGGAGGTGATGTCGCCGAGGAGGTCGACTACCGAGACCTCGCCCGCCTCTCCCAGCACAAGATCGCCGCTTACCTCCATGCCGTCGGTGACTTTGACGCTGCTTGCCTGTCCTGTCTGGTAGGATACGTCCTTGAGATTCCCGGTCGAGATGACCTTGCCGTTTCTCGAGATCAGAGAGATCTCGTTCACGTCGTTCCACTGGGTGACGGGGAGCCAACCCAAAGCTGCGCACTTGGAGATCATGGCGGACTCGTTGTTATGAGGTTGCCTTACGAGCTTGTCGTCCACGAAGAAGCTGTCCACTCCGTTCTTGTTCAAGTCGAAGGTCGTGCTGATCCTGCCCGTGTGAAACTCGATCTTGTCGAAAGAAGAGCAGGCGAGAGGGGACGAGCCCAGGACCAGGACCGCATGGAAGGGCTGGTCAACGACCTCGAGGTTCGCCACCTCCGTCCAGCCGACCAAGTTGGCGTCGGAGATGACCGCAAGCTCGGTCAGGTTCGCTTGCATTGTGCCGTTAGACATGGAGAGGCCAAGAACCTTCGATCCCTCCAGAGCTGCGGCGAAGTTGACCCGGGGCAGGACTCGGATGTGCGAGATGGAGGTTGGCGCTGGCAGCTCAAGGCCCATGAAACAGAAACTCTCCTCTACCCACTTGCTGCTCTCGTTGACCTGAATCTCCATGAAGCGAGACCAAGCCTGTGACGCTGCTGTGGCAGACATGGACCCGTTCACGTCGAGAGGATTGAACATGGCGGAGACGAACTCGTCGATCGATGGGTCCTGTAGGAACCTGATGTGCATGTTTGACTCCACGACCGAACAATTGGAAATAGATCGAGAAAGAACAAGGCCCGACGGCACTGGGTTGCCCGGGATGAAGTCAGTGCAGATGGGGTTTGAGACATCCGCAACTTCACTGACGGGAGCTCCTTTGATCGTGTTGAGGAGGTAGGAAGAGTTCAAGCTGCTGTGGTTCAAGTACTTCCAGAGAATCACTGTGCTGGAGGCTGCGGGGAGAGAAAATGATCCACTCGGACAGACAATCTGGGAGCCTCCTCGCACAGAGCATTGCTCATAGGGGAAGACTGCGAGGACGCTATAATTAGAGATTCCCTTGGGAGGATTCAGCCTCATCGTCAGATCGCAAGTCGGACCGAAACTAGCGTGAAAGGTGCCGTTGAAGCCGCGCTGGAACCATCTTCCTTCGAACGCGTCGGTGCTGGGCAGCGGCTGGAAGTCAGTCAGGTGCAAGTCAAGTCCCTGCAACCAGCCATCACTCGATCCCAAGTTCAGTTGAGCGCCTCCTTGCAGCCTCCACTGCCCAGGCACTTTACACTTGCGCATCTTCCTCAGCACTCCCCATGCCGGCGTAGCTTGCAACAGAGTCGGTCGGAGGAGTTGACGATCCTCCAGGTAGTTGCCCCACGTCTGGAGCCCCCAGGGCCTCCCGTCTCCTTGCATGTCGCACATCTGGAGCTGGGAGCACTGGAAGACAGGAGCGAAGCCGGCTTGCATGACGAGCTCGTTGCACTTGGAGATGCTGAGGGTTTCTGTTCCATTCAGCGGGTCTCGATACTCCAGCACTGTCGGGGCGTCCACATTGTTCTTCTCCTGCAGCACGTTGATGGGCAGGTCCTTGGCGCCTGCCGGGTCATTGAGGTAGTAGCGGATCGCCGCATCCTTGCTGTACGTTCGCGCTGGGGAGATGCGGAGATGATCTTGAGTCCTCTTGCGAATCGCGCACCTTCCCTGCACCGTCGGCGAGAGGGTCCACTTGCCGTAATCTTTCTGCTCCCACTCCTGTGCGAGAGGAAGGAGAGTGAGGGGGGGGGGAAAGCAAGCAGCAGGGCTCTCACCTCCCAAATCCCAGGGTCTTCTCCTGAGATCTGAGGTCCGGGAAACAGCAGGTCAGCATCGACGGGGCTCCAGGTCATGTGCCGCATCCTCAACTTGATCGGACGGTCCATCTTGGCGCTCTCGTTGAAGCCGATGCGGTAGCCGATGTACCTGAGGCCGGAGGTCACTAGAAGGAGAAACTGTGACTTGAACTCACCATCTGCCTTCGCTCGGGTTGTCCTTCGTGTCAAGCTTGTAGGAACTGTCGAGGATGTTGGCCTGGTAGAATATGTAGACAGGTTTCTCTCTGTGCTTGTACACAGGTTTCCTCGAGAACGTCGAGTGCAGGTCGAATTGCCCCATGAGCTCTGGGAAAAACACTGCTCCTTCGATGATGACAGACTCGCAGCCGCCGGACGTTCTGAGTACCATCCCAGCATCTCCATCCAGATACGCGTGCATGTGGATCTTTGAAACGAAGTCGTTGGGGTCCCCGAGCTGCAGGTCTCCTCCGAAGCCGACATGCCCACCTGCACCTAGTCAGACCAAAGGAGAGAGTGAGAGAGCTTACCAGCATACAACGATCCTGAAGGCAATGCCATCTTTGGGAGTTGGAGCAAGTTTCCAGTTGTTATGATGGTTCCAGAGCAGTCGGGGAAGAGGATGGTGTTGTTGTTCGTGATGGTCTCGTAGCCGATGGTCGTTGTAATGAGTCCCTGCTTGTCTTGACCAACAAGATCCTTGATGTTGACCCACTCGTCTTGCGGCTGAAAGAGCTCGAAGTCACAAGCAGCGACGCACTTCGTGTTGTAGAGCTGGAGATGAATGCCTGACGGCTGCTCCCTCCTGACACGATATCGTTCGATCCCATGGCACCTGTGCTCACACTTCATGATCTGATCTGCTGGACAGCACCTCGCGTCCACGTCGCAAGGCTGCCCCATGTAAGGTCCTGTGAGACAGACGTAGGAGCTAACGCATTCTTGGTTGCTCGATGGACAAGACACGCCAGTGGGACAATCACTGATCAAGACATTCTGCATCCAAAGGGACTGGTTGCCTCCTCGGGTCTGCTTGTTGGAGACCCTGTCAATGATGACGCACATGGAGATTCGCTGAATCTCGTAGTCGATGATCCCAGTGATCTGACCGGAAGGCTTGATCGGGAGCTCGTAGGGGGACTGATACGCGGGCATCAAGCCAGTGGTCCCATCGTTCTTGGTTGAGTCACGGAAGTTGGACCCTGCGAGCATGTTCATGCTTCCGACGAACCTGAACTTGTCGCTCAATCTGATCTTGACGGATGACTTCGTCTGCAGCTGAGCAGGGGTCAGGGTGTCCTTGATACCCATGTAGATCATTCCATCCAGGTACAGGTTCCGCAGTCTCATCTTCCTGAAAACGATGTCGTCGATGTTGCCGCTCGTGATTACGGTTCCCGTCGCGTCAGGGAATGTGATCCTCCGATTCATGACGTCTGCTGGAGGAACATGCGCAAGCGTTTGCGTGTTCGGGAGGTAGTAGTCAGGAAGGCCGCCTTCCTGCACATACAGGCGGCAGCCGATGCAGCTGGTGACGGAGCATTTCGTGTCAACCGTGAAGGTGTAGTTACTCGCCTTGAACGGGTCCATGAGGTAATCAAGGCCTTGAATGAAGGTGCCAACGTTTGAGAATTGAGCTCTGCACGTGTAACCTGATACGGTGAAGCCCAAGGCTGTCCAAAGGCTCGACCCGCTCGCCCAGTTGAAGTTGCTGAAGTCACAGTTGCTCGGTGGATAATTGGCGAAATGTTTCTTCATGCACCTGTTGAGGCCCGAGTCTTCGAGGCATCTGCTCAGGCTTCCATCGAGTGTCAAGCACTCGTAGGCAGACTGATGATGAATCATGATGTCTCCGTTTGGAGCTACATTCTGTATTCCCGGAAACCCTTGAACATCCACAAGATTGCCAGACGTGATCACGGTACCTGATCGTTTCCCAGGCATCAGTTGAGAAACATTGGATGAGATATTCCCTATCCCAAAACTGATGCTGTAGTTTCGCAAGTAGAGCAACAGCGAGCTATCTAAGCTTGAGGGCTTTCCTTGCAGTCTACAGGCATCTGCAGGAGAATATGCTAGGATGCAGGAAACAGATCCATTCACATCCGTCACTCGATACGTCAGGATCCCGCACTCCGGCTCCCTTTCGCACGCCTGCTTGCAGACTAGTAGAGACAGTGCTTGCATCCTAACGATCTTGACTGAAGCTTCTCGAACAGTTCCTTTCCTGCGGATGACGTTGGGATAGGAGGGGTCAAACTGAACGCTCATGGTGTTGGAAATAACACTGCCAGGCAGGTAACAAATTGAATTCGAGTGATCGCTCCAGGTCAAGGGAAGACCCGGGCGAAACATGTCCGGGACGTTTCTATAGGTGAGCGAGTCAGGAACAGATCCTTGAAGCAGCACAGGCTTCATGCCACAGAGTCCACCCGAGGAGCAGTCGAGAGAAGTCACCGTCGCTGCCTCCCACTGGCTGTTGTACGTCGACCACTTGGAGCCGTCTGCTTGACCGTAAACCCCAGGGGGGGGCCTGTACACGTTGGCGAACGGCGCCATGTTGAGCCCCCCCCCGACAAGAACTTCACCGAAGAGACGGGTCTCACTGCTCACGTTGACAACCTGCCCCGTGAAGTTCTTGACGTCACGAATGTTGCCGGTGGTGATGATGGTGCTGTTGCATGCGAAGGGCATACTGCCGTCGCACGGGTGGAGGGAGTAAGACCTCCCTGTGATGTTGCTGTAGGTGTGCGATATGTTGTAACTCTGAGTTCCCCAAACCATCGGGAATTCGATCTGTGCGACCGATCCAGCGCGGGTCAGGAAGGAGACCCGGGAATCACTGTCGGAAGTGTTGAACAGCATGCCTCGAGGCAATGAGCTCTCTCCGGGCCCAGTCCGCGTGTCGAACATGGTGAACCAAGGGCCGTTGTTCCACAGCCACTTGGAACCTCCCTCACTCTTCCCCAAGGATGTTCCCTGTGACCACCAAGAGTCTTGAACGTTTTCATCCAGCAGGCTCGAGTAACTTGTCGAGGGCTCAAGATACCCGACAGTCAAGCCTCGCCTGAAGTAGGAGAGCTGGCTTACACTCAAGCTGTGAAGTGGTCCTGACTCTGCCGTGATGTCTTGCAGGTTGCCGGTTGTAATGATGATGCCGTTGGTTGAAGGGAAAAGCACATTGTTTTCTGACTGTTTGGAGTCAGACTTGGCAAGAGCTTCAAACTGCAAGATTGTCTTATTGCCATCTGTTCCCGACGACAACAAGAACGTGAGATCAGATTTGTGGGAAGCGAAGATGTAAGAGTCCGTGTCTCTGCTATAATTCGCTCCACACATCTGAAAATTCACCCGATACGGCGATGACCGCACTCGCGAGCATTCCAAGTCTGTATCAAACCCGAAGTCAAAGACCTGCTGCGCTAGGATCCTGCTTTGAGTCTGGTTGACCACGTAGAGCTGGTTGTCGGAGAAGGCAAGAAAGGGCTTCTGCCTGCACTTGACCTGCACATTCATCCATAAAGTCTTGGAAGGACAAGTCTTCCACAGGTTTGAGTCCAGCGAGTACAGGGCTCGTCTGGCAGAGATGGAGCACGAGGTCTTGCCAATGCAGGAGATGAAATTCCCGTCCGTCGTCTTGCGCGTCCCAGCCAGCCATGGGGCAAGATCAACATCGCACGGGTGAGCAGTATACTCGCCGCAGAGGCCTCCAGTCTGTAAGAAGAGATGTCAGCGGTCAAGAACAGAGGCACTTCAGCAATTCATGATGACAACAAGGAAAGCAGTCGGATCGAGTGCACATTCGGCCTCAGAAAGTGTATGGATAACAGGATGTGACTTACATTGCCCATCCTTGCGTATGAAAATTCTGTAATTTCTCCTCCAACTCCGCAAGACAGTGTTTTTGTTTCATTTTCATGTAGCTCTGCGCAAACTCCCTGGTGCTGAAGGGAAAATCCATTCACCGATGCCGATTCTGATTTTGCAATGGACCACAAGTGTGGGTTCACGTCGTATACATTGGGACTACCATAAGCAAAGGTGTTCAAGTTTGCCAAGCTCCTCACCTCAAGGGACTGGTTTGTGTAGTTGGAGCAATCAGCAGTGGTTAAGTTGGCGTTGCAATTCACATCGATCAAGATTTGCAAAGCATCAAGCTGCTTCTGATACATTTCAAGGATAAGTGGAATAAGATCAGGCCCCCCCGCAAGATAATTCCTTTGACCATAACTCTGAAAGAATGCTAGACAGCCGGGTAGCAGAGTGCCATTCAGGTGAGAATCTCGACTGTCACTTACTGAACATCCCGTCCTGAACATTTTCCATCTGTTGAAGTGAAGCGATCCGTCAGAGGGAGGCAGAGCTTGAGAGGTGGAATATGAAGGAATCAAGAAGCCGCCGCTCGACAACGAAACCAGGTTGAAACGAGAAGCCCAGATCAAGGAACAGCTCTGATCCTTGCATGATCGAAAGCACTGGGACAAATTGGAGACCGTCAAGTTCAAGCAAAAAGTTCCGAAGTCGGACTTGTAGCACTTGGAGTCAAGACTTGTGAGGTTCAAGTTCTGCAGAGACTGGAGTGGCTCTGTGATGAGGTTGGAGCACTGCGATTTTAAGCTTGTGTTCCATCCCAGGAGGAAGTCGTTGGACCTCAACTGGAATCCAGAGTTGAGCAAGTGGTCTTTATCGTTGCAATCCGTCCAATTGCATTCCCCCGCGTGCGAGCCTGATCCGAACTGAAGCCACCCGTAAACCTGTAGGTTGCTGTTGACTTGCAGTCCGGTAGCCTGTCCATACTCCAGCAAGACGTCCTCCAGGTTCCCTGTCGTCAGAAGGATACCATCCTGCACCGGCACACGCAGCGAGTTCCTGAGCTTCGGAGGAGTAGGCGTGCCCTTCCTTGGGGAGAGGTCAGCGCGTACTTGAGGGGAGTCCCACAGCGAGCCGTTCAGGGCCTGGATGTCCGGGGAGCAGTGACAGCCCAAGAGCATCTCAGGGGTGTTGACATTGACATTGTTGTCGGCTGAGCAACCTATGCTCAAACAGACGTCGTGACTTGGAGGCCAGAGGCTCGGATGATTCTTGCCAAACTTGAGGTGCACGACTGTTTCCTTGGTTCCTCGGTTCAGGCGCGAGTAACCCAGCAAAGGAGCTCCCTGAATACCTGGAGAGAATAGTAAAAAGCATGTTTTATCCACAACGATCATATCCAATCTCACCAATAGCTGTTATGTCTTCCAGATTGCCGGTCGTGATAACCTTCCCAGAAGCAGCGGGATACTGAAGGTACCGATCTGCTTGCGGAGTATCGAACACGATTCTCATCGAGGCATTTCGCTTTGACAGCAACGTTTTGTTGTAGCAAATGTACGAGCCAGACTGTGTGTTGTAGGTATCTGTGTAGTCGCAGGCCTTTGATGGGTCTGTGTCTGAAGGGAGAGCCAGCGAAGGCACCACGTTGCACACGTCTGCACCATTCTTACAACAACATCTGAAACATCTCTCTGCATCCGTTACTGGCCCCAATTGGAATCGGTTTTCGAAGTCGTTTGCTGTTGCGAGCAATTCTCGCTGATCTACATGCACACCCATCATGTTCATCCACAACAAGGCGAACTCCGTCTGTGTGACGTTGGACGGGACGTCCTGAATGATGATGTCATGATTTAGGTTGTATCCGACAGGAAAGTCCTCCGACCATTCTTCCCATGCTGTATCGATATCGTTGGGGACAAGGGCATCTGAAATTGTTTTCAGATTGATGTTGTACGAATTCATGCTCGAGCCAACCGCCCAGTACAGCACGGACGAGTATGCTTCCTTGTTATAGTACAGAAAATTTGGGCCATTCTGTTGCCGAAAGACAGGTCTTCCGTGCATTTGCATCTCTGTCATGTGGTAAAAGCCGCTTGCATTGGAAGTTTTCGCTCCCGTCAACAATTTGAGGGTGCCCATGGAAGTGTTCTGGTAGAACCTCCTCCATCCGATGGCCTTTCTGACTCTTTCTGCCGAATCAACAGCCTCCTGCATTTGGCTGGTCAAGGGGGCCGACAAGTTGATTGAATCACTACTGTATGTTTCAATCAGAGTGACATATCCGATTCCTGTCAGATCGACAATCGTTGGAAGCTCCCTTCTGACGTAAAGCATCTCAATCAGGTCTGCTTGCCGTAGGACCATGTCTTCCCAACCAGATACATCATAATAAATTCTGAAATAATCGAAAAAGTTGCTGGAGAAGTTGAAAATAGTGCAGTCTGATGGTACACCATTGACAAGAACATTGGATCCAACAATGTAAGAGAAGAGATTAGAAGCATTTTTCAAGACATGCACATCTTTTTGATTTAGGACGAGAGTTTCGTTTTCTAACATTACAGTGATGATACGATTGTTGGCAAATATGATGGACGTGACAATACCGGTCTTGTTGCTGTATTGTGGAAAGCCAACCGAGGGATCGATGATAACCTGAGCCCCCACTTCTAGCTCCAGGTTGTTGTTCGTGTATCCTGAAAGATTCTGCGGGACCAGAGACGATGCCATGGAGCCATCTAACCTGAGAAGAGGACCATTCCACCAGGAGGGCACATTCACAGAGTCCTTCAAGAGAGGCATGGACGTGCCTGAAGCTGCACTCCATTGGTGCCGGTATTCAGAGCAGTTGAAGGAGCAAGTCAAAGTTCCATTGTTGTCTCTACAACAAGTCACTCTTGCTGGTGTAAAGAAAAATCCAAGCGGCATGGTAAAGTTCAAACTTGATTCTGAGAAGCAACAAATAGTTAGTTGAAATTACAGCAACAGGATTTGGGACTTACTGTAGATGAAAGCTGATTCTGATTTGAGTCCAGGCAATGAAGCCAAATCTTGTAGATTCCCGCTTGTTATGATGACTCCTGATAGCGTAGGCTGCCATGAGACATTCTGAAAGCTCTTGGATCTAGACCATGCTTGGTTTCCTTGCCTGTCGGGCAATAATGTTTCGAAGTGAGTGCCATAGGCTACTTGTCTTGAAGGACTGGTGAGAGGATCGGGAATGGCGTTTGGAAGTGAAATTTCATGATTTCTAGTTGGAGAGTCCAGGCAAACTCTTACAAAGTTGCCGACAGAGTGCTTTGTCAGGTTTGTTTGTGTATCCAAGTCACGAGGTCGACCGGCATTGAACAAGAACGGACATTCGCGGTATCCCCATTCTGATTCTGAATGTTGCTCAACCAGCCTGAATCCATTCCAGACGACCTGGTGAGGCTGGGTCGAGTATTCTCCGCCCACAAACAAGCGTTCGTTCACTTGGACTCCCGTGGGTCCATTGCTCGATTCAAAGATCCCCTCGCGCTGAGTTTGCGCAACATTCTGTTCGTTCAAGTATTGTTTTGCTGCATTGTAGTATGCATCAAATGAATCCTGATTTAAAAACTAGATCAATTACCCGACACAAGACACTGTCTCACTTACGGATTTTTGTTGTATGTACATGAGTTCTGCGTCGTCATCTTGAGTATGGGAGCCTTGCTCTCTTGGCATCCAGCCGACATGAGAGTTGCCTACGATTCCATCAATGAATATATGGGTGGCTTGCGACAGGTTTGAAAAGGGAGTTCCATCTCCACCATGTCCAACTTGCACATAGCCACCCGTAAGCTCGCTTTGCATGCTGATTTGGACTAGGTGTGAGATGTTTGTGTCTGGAGCGGTGATGTCGACGCCCTCCGTTCCTGTTTCATTCAAGTATCTGATTCTCACGAAATGTTCCGTTCCATTTTGCGTCGCATCGTCATAAAGATGTGCGATTTGGAGAGCAGGATCACTTTCAGCAGTGTCCAACGAGTCGCTCAATGCCCCAACACTGAACCTGTACGATGTCCGCATACTCGTCGCGCCCTCGAGGGACTTGATGGTCATGGCTCCAACCTACCA
The DNA here is from genome assembly GCF_000315625.1 of Guillardia theta CCMP2712. Lineage (NCBI taxonomy): Eukaryota > Cryptophyceae > Pyrenomonadales > Geminigeraceae > Guillardia > Guillardia theta. The sequence goes on from NW_005434636.1 coordinate 541,108, forward strand.
AGGGACAACAGTCATCGAGACATACGCAGCACAGATGGAGAAGCAGCTCGAGCAAGTGAGTTGGTCGGCTACTCACCGTGGTGGCATCTTGAGATCGTTGGCAGCTCATTTGACCCGACATCCCGCAAGGGTTACCACACTGATCCATCACAGGATGATTGCACTGAGTAGTAGCGACATTGAGGATGCACTGCCTGACATTGAGACCCTGTCCTGTCTGGTGACAAGACCTGAGCAAAGAGGGGCAGAGGGTCAGCAAGTCTCGAGCAAGGTCATCAAGGGTTACCTGTCGCATCGGTTCAGTACTGGGATTCCACACCTGTCGGATGACTCAGCACAGCTCTAGGCAGGGATCGCGGCTGCTCACGGGACACTGTCGAGGTTCAGATTGCATCCCAGGTCGCAGAAGATCAGGGGCCTCCAGTCGTTCACCCCGTCGCAGGCCTCGAAGGCAGGCTGCTGGCCTGATACCGGCGGGGTTCCCCAGCGAATGGCTCCCTTACGAGAGGGGTTGCATCTGAGTGATCCAACGGGTGTGCTCACAGCAAGACCTGAAGTTGGTCTCCGTCAGATCCAGGAACAACAAGCCGATGGCGCTCACCATAAATCTCGAAGTTCTTTTCTATGCGGACACCAGCTTGAGCCAGAAATTCTTCCTCGATGGAATACCCCTCTCTGCTCAACGTAACGTATGGAGCAGAGGGGAAGACGGATGACAGTAGGAAAAGAAGTAGCAAGGAATCATGAGAAGAGAGCTTATGACGGCTCGAGAAGAACATCATGGTAGAAATATGGTACATGTGGGAAAACTCATGCGAAAAGATGAGCTGCAGGCAGACTGTACACAAGGAAGGTGGAAGACATGCAGGATCCCCTCATGTCACGGGGAGACGTGCAGGAGGACGTCTGAGTGCGCGCCATGACGTCTGAGAGAGGTGCTTTCCTGCCCTCCCTTCATTTCACCCTCACGTCTCCGCGCCCCTCCATTCTGAACGACACTTCAGATTCGACCCCTACCCCCAATTTACCCTCCCTGAATCTGGATTGTTAATGGTGGGTAGGTACCCCTACCCTATCGTTTTACTTCAGATCACCCCACCTACCCCGAGCTCTCAAGAATGACAAGCACATGACAAGCATGGGAATAGAGCGGAGCGAGTGATGTAAACAAACAGGAAAGAAACACATCGAACAAGCAGAAAACACATGACAAAGAAACAAGCATGTCCCCTACACTTCTATGATAACTGTCATCTGATCTTTTAAAACCCTGTGAGAGCAACACTTTCTTAACAACTCTAGAACGGAATCCAACCCCAAAAAGATGAAGCTTCGAAGACAAGGCAGATTGTTTTTAAGTATCATGAGCAAATGAATAAAAACTCATTGCATATTCCGCATGCACAAGGGAATCTGGTCCTGGAATGAGTAAACAGCGAGTATCCCTTCACCAAGGTAGGCCATTCAAGTCATTTCTGCCAGGTTTGTCTTTGAATTCGCCAAGCTGCAAGCAGGTATCAACTTCACAACCTTGGCAGACAACAGAGCGAACCAATTCGTATCCTTGATTGTTGAGCTTAAATACCCTGTAGGGTTGGCCGAGATTCTTCAGAATTGCTCCCCTGGGTGAATTTATCACGAGTATGAAAGGTACGAGGAAAATCGGGACCTCTCCGAGGGTATCAAACTTGGCCGTTGAATCAGAAAAAGACCCCTAGGAGTCAAGTTAATGCAGCCCAAGAATGGAGAAAGATGTTGCCTGTAGAGATAAACGATTTCGAATTGTGAAAGGAAAGAACGCCGACGGTCAGTTTCTCGAATGCCTGCATTGCACATACTCCCATCACAACTCTTGGTTGTCGAAAGCGACAACTACCGAAGGTGTATCCACCGACTGTGTCTTCTAGAATCGGATTCAACTGGCTCCGCTTGAGTGGGTCAACAACAACTTTGAAACTCTCACCAGGACCCAAGTTGCCCCCGGCAGTTTCTGGACAGCCTGCTCTTGTCCATCAGTATCAGGATGAGAGTACCTCGCACTTCACCTGCTCCACCGCCAATATCACAGAATCTCCCCGGTTGTCCTTGGGTCGCACCACCTTGTCGCTGATGGTGAGATGGATGGAAACTTCTACCACAAGTACCATGTAGATATCGCAAAGATCGTCTGCCCTGACCTCCGGTGTCATGTCGTCGCCTTGCTGATTCACTCGGTCCCTGATGACACGAGCAGAGCTGAATGTTCCGAAGCTCAGCGTGGGAGGAAGCTCCTTCCCAATACTTCGCATGTAGTACTCCTTCATACTCACTCAGCGATTCTCCCAACTTGGAGAGAGGATACCTTGGCACTAGCGGCAGTCCCAGCAGACTCGAACAGCAGCTTCACCTGGAAGGAAGGGTAAGAGACCAGGAGCTGTCTTGAGACACGTCACCTTCATTGGAGTAACAAAAGTTGCAAGACGAAAAGCGATATCAAACATGGTGGATTCATCATAAGGAAAACGGTTCTCAATCACTTCGTTGAGTCCAGGAACAAGCACGTCACATCTGATCCGTTTCATATCCAACGACACTGCAGTTGCGAAGTTGATTTGTGCCTGGGATACCACCATCTCAATGTTTGTTGGCACTCTGTCACAGATGTTCTCTTCTTCTTGGGAATCTGAATCGGATTGACCCATCTGGCGTTCCAGTTCTAATCTCTTCCTCTCTTGCTCCTGTCTCCTCAATCGCAAGGGATCGAGTGCACCTTTCAAGAAACCTGGCAATTCCTTGGAGGCATCGACGCTCCTTTGATACTCCCGGCGGAGAGTTTCTGTCTCTTTCCGGTAGAGACTTTCATATTCAGAAGAATTCTGCAGCTTGTTCTCCCCTGAGGATGATGATGACTTGAGCGACACATGCCTATGACATGTTGCTCTCCCCAGCGAGGAGCTGCCATGGAAAGAGATGCCCGTTGCGGCTGACCATGAATGAACGGGTCTGAGAGAAAGACACACCAGGCCTGACACATTCGTAAGGAAGAGGGAGTGAAAAATGCCGACGAACACAACAAGGTTGAGCTCAAAGCTGAGTGGAGAGGAGGGGAGGAGGATGAGGAAGGTGTGGGGTTAATGGGAGGAGAAATAGGAAGATCAGGGGCAGGGGCAGGGGCAGGGACGCGCAAAGGAGATGAAGAGCAAAGGAGATGAAGAGCAAAGGAGATGAAGAGCAAAGGAGATGAAGAGCAAAGGAGATGAAGAGCATAGCACCGAGCAGGTAGAAGGGAACCGCACGCGTTGCAGCCATGGAGCTACAATCTCTGACATCAAATAATTTTAGTTAATTAAAGTCTCTTAGTTAGAGCGACAACGTGAAATTTAACGGCCCGCCTCGGCATTTGTCGTATATAATCAGAAGGACAGCAGATGCCTCTACTCGGCGACTAGCACAAAGAAAGCATCTTTCCAAGACCTCTCGATTTTTCAACGCCGGACCTATCGGAAAGCGGGTGAGAGAGAATGCGGGGCAAGAAGGAGGGGATGGAGCTGGAGGAGAAGGGCAACAAGGGAAAGCTGCTGGAGTTCAGAGTATCAGGTGTGCTTGTTTCTATGGCGTCTCCCTCCCTTACCTCCTCATCTCGATGCAGATCCCTCCTTGTTCTCCGTACCTTCGAAAGTTCACCCTGAACCAGCGGGGGAAGAGCGGGCGTTGATTGCGAGGAAGAAGAGCAAGGTAGGATGCTGCTTGCCCTTGTCCTTGCTGTCGCTCACTCCCAACTTCCAGCGGAACGCAATCAGATTTGTCAGAGAGCTGATCGTGTTTGTGCTGTGGGTGACATGCTTCTCTGCAACAATTACTTTAACGAGGGACAACACCCTGAGCTATCAGTTCGGCTTCTTGTTCAAGAACTGGCTCATCACAAACCCAGGCTGGGGGCAGGAGCTGACAACAGTGGGAGACTTCTACTCCTTCTTGCAGGAAGTGCTGGTGAAGATACTTGCTGATGACGTTCTTCCACTTGGCACCTACTCGCCGTCTCTGTCGGCAAAGAGCTTCCTTTACGGGAACAAGAGGATCGGACCTCTCAGAATCCGACAAGTGCGCGTCCCCTATACGACCTGCCGCAACCAATACCTGACAAGAATCCTCGGAATCGACTCTGCTGTTTCCAACATCCACTGCTACCCGCCCTTCAGCCTCTCCACGAACTTGGACAGCAAGTTCATCAATGATCTCGGAGAAACTCCCAAGTTCAACCCAACAACAGAACCTTGGTTCACTTTCTATACCGCGAAACAACTCTCCGAGATGGCGTACTTCCAGGCCGGCTTCGCAAGTTACCCCGGGTCAGGTTATGTCCTTGACGTCGACAAAACGTAACTAGACAAGTATCTGTATGCTCGAGAGTGATGCTTTCTTTGCAGTTTCTCTATCACAAATGATCTTGTGATGGAGTTGATTCCCATCGATTCAACGCAGAATGTCAACACAAGTCTCAAAACCATTCAAGACTCAGGATGGATAGATCTCATGACAAGAGCCATCTTCGTTGATTTCTCCTTCTGTGTGTCCTATACCCGAGCATCTCGTCTTCTCCTGACGTTTCACCTCAGTTAATCCCAATCTCAACCTCTTCTTGGTTACAAGGCTTGTGATCGAGTTCCTGTAATCTTGCAGATTTGACTTGTTCGAATGTCTGTAATGTTTGAACTAGGCCATCGGGAACAGTAACGATGTATCCAACATTTCGAATCGTAGACCCGTTTCGATTCTCGACGGGAACAACAAAGGACTTGCTTGTCATCGCTGCATTCTCAGCTGTGGTGCTCATCACTTTGTACTATTTCCTTGCCGACATGCTAGACATAGCGAAAGGTCCTTTCAGATTCGTCAAGTCGTTTTGGCAGGTAACTACTTTTAGCAAGCAGAAGCAAGGCATACGATCTGTGACGAATTTTGCCCGCAGATCTTTTCATTCTTGAATGTCCTTATGATGTTGGCACTGGTTGGTCTGACGGTCTGGGATGAGATGGCTGCTCGAGCGTTGTTTTCAAGCCAGCAGGGTTCGATCAAGCAAGGAGATCTGCAAGCGACAGGGTACATGTTGGATCAAGAGAAGAACCTGGCTGGGATCATCTTGATTTTCATGTGGATCAAACTTTACAAATACTTCTCCATGTCACGAAAGCTTTCAACACTCACGCGAACCATTGCCAAGGCAGCATCGAACGTCATATTCATTCTGATCGTGCTAATTATCCCTACCATTGGCTTTGCCATGGGATGTACATTGATCTTTGGATCTGACGACTTTTACTTCTCGAATTTCAAAACCTCTCTTTACACGCTTCTTCGAGCAGCTTACGGAGATTTCAATTTCCAAGATTGGTCGTCAAACCGATACCTCGGTCCCATCCTGCTGCTCTTTTGGGTGTTCTTTTCAAACTTCCTTCTTCTCAACATCATCATCGCTATACTGTGTGACTCGTTTGCGGTTGTGATGGCTGAGAACGAGGAGCTAAGAGCGAGGGGAGTCAAGAGTGTCTTGGACATCTTCTTGGAATCAGGAGTCTTCGGAAAGAGGATCACCAACATCATCGAGAAGCAGAGGCAAGTCGAGGACATCGAAGCTGCTCTTGAGAAGATGGATGCAGATGGTGATGGCAAGACAGACATGCAGGAGCTTGAGTCTTGGCTGTCCTCTACAGGTGCCGACGTCGTGCTGGGAATGAACGCAGAGGACATCATGGAGAAGTACGACAAGGATGGGAGCGGGCTGTTGGACGCGGAGGAGATGGAGCAGATCAAAAGGTGGGTGGCCTCTGAGAGAAAGAAGATCGAGGAGGAGAGACGGATGGACTCGGACGCGATGCTTGACACCGACTACCTGGAAGAAAAGCGGACGAAACCGAGCTTCGACAGCTCCACTGCCATGGCGTTGATGCAAGGTGGTGGAGGAGGTCTGTCAACTGCTTCTGAGGAGAGGATCTTGAGCATTGAAAACAACGTGAAGGAGATCAAAGAGAAGGTTGAAGAGATTCTCAACAAACTGAACAACCTACCTCGACTCGAACTGAACCAATCCTCGTCGCAGCAAGGTAAGAGTGACAGTGACCGGGTCAGATCGACGGTCAGGGGCAGCTCTACCTTGGGCAAACCCAAAGTTGAAAACAAGTTCATGGCAGAGAAGTCCATTGTGAGCGAAGACTAGATGTATTTGTAAAACCTTGTTGTAATTATGAGCATTGAACGTGTATTGGTGGGTTCGACTGGTCCCATTCAGATCTCTGAGATTAGCTATTTCTCATGCGATTTCTCAAGGACAGCAACTTCTGATCTCTCGCTGCTCTGACTACTCATACCCTTGATCCTTTTTATTCCCTTTTCCTATCGCTCCCCTTCCAAGAGATAACTCAGACTCTCATGGAGGATTTATCGGTAAGCAGTTTTGTTTTAGTAACGAGGAACATCTGATAGCCTACATCCAAGCATTGATACTCTGCAAGCTAAGGAATCAGTTTCACATTCGATTAGCGGCTTATCAATACTTCAGTCTTTCTCAGCTCAACATTCTTTGTTCCTCCCTCTCTTTCCCTCTCAGTCAGTTTCTGTCTTTTGCCATTTCTCTTCTCCGTTTGTCCACGTCTCATTCAGTGCAGACATGGTCGATTTCGACTATCTGCCAGTCGTTCAATGGTGTATCTGGTCACAACATGAGGGAAAGAGACGTGAAGATGATTCAAGTGGTGATTCTTTCAACAACTTTAGTGATTCAAGTAGTGATTCTTTCAACAACTTTAGTGATTCAAGTAGTGATTCTTTCAACAACTTTAGTGATTCAAGTAGTGATTCTTTCAACAACTTTAGTGATTCAAGTAGTGATTCTTTCAACAACTTTAGTGATTCAAGTAGTGATTCTTTCAACAACTTTAGTGATTCAAGTAGTGATTCTTTCAACAACTTTAGTGATTCAAGTAGTGATTCTTTCAACAACTTTAGTGATTCAAGTAGTGATTCTTTCAACAACTTTAGTGATTCAAGTAGTGATTCTTTCAACAACTTTAGAGCTAAGGGTTCGCCTCGTTGAACGACCACCCAGCTAAGGGTTCGCCTCGTTGAACGACCACCCCTGTTGGCTGGCCTTGCGCTTACTGGTTCTTCATGCTCCTTCATGAGCAGCCGGGATCCGCGTCAAGAAGGACTGCAAATGATCTTCATTTACATGGACGATGAAACCCTCGCCCAGGCCGTTGTAACGATCCATGACGAAGAGATTCTTGCGGGTCCCGGAGGTCAAGCAAGTCACCGCGTGTAAGACGGACCTCGGATGACAGCAGATCGAGCCAGCTGGACGTTGCAAGAGGACGAGCTCGTCCTGCGAGGCGTCTTGTTTGAGGTTGAAGAAGCAAAGCTGTCCTCTTTCGTATTCCGTGGTCTCGTTGAGCGCGATTTGTACGGTGCGGGTGGCGTTGATTCCGTCACAATGAAATTCGATACACGCGTTGGTCGGGCCGCGAGTCATGCGCAGGGCTATCTTGAATCCGCCTTGACCGTCTTCGTTGAACAACTGACCGAGCTGCTTCAAAGTCTCCCTGCCCTTGGCTGGCCTGAGCCTCTCCTTCCCTCCTCCTGCCTCCATCAGTCGCGCAAACAGCTCGTCAGGCACAGCAACGCGCATGTCAAGAAGCTGCCTAGCCGTGGCGTCTGAGGTCTCCCACAGGAAGTCAAGAAACCTGGCTAGGAGGCTGCGAGTCGGAGGATCAAGAACAGGGTCCTCCCCGGGAAGCTTCAAGGTGAAGCTCGCGCCTTCCGTCGCGTGCTCTCTCTTCGCTTTGATCCGGAGCTGCGCCATCGGCTTCATGGCCCTCGCACGATCATCGTTGGAGAGCATCAGGTAAGCGACCAGAGGATCTGAGAAGTCGCTGGAGGTGAATGCGGTAATACTACCTCTTAAGCGTAGTATCAAATTAATCGTTGATTCTCCGTGAATATTGTAGTCAGCAAGAGTTCGTTCATCTTCGAGCTGCCGGCCCGCTAATATAAACCTCTGATCATCGGCAAGAATGCCTTCCTTGTCGTTAATCTTCGACTTCACACTGGAGCTCCGCCTGCTTCCTCTTGTTCCGTTGCTCTCTGATTCTCCGCAGCGCAGCCACAAGTTCGGAAAAACTCGGCCGGTCCTTGGCCGACGAAGCCCAGCAGCGCATCACGAGGGCCCACAAGGAGTCCGGGCACTCTCCTGCGATGACGTGCCTGGGCAGTCTACCTCCCTGAAGCACATGCTCGAGCACAGCACGGTCATCGGACAGATCGTAGTAGGGGATGCTCCCTGACGTCAGAACCTCCCACATCGTCACGGCAAAGGACCAAACGTCGCTGCTCTCCGAGAATCGCCCCTTCTGTAGCGCCTCGGGCGGCATGTAGCGTCTCGGTAGGTTTTCAGACCCCACGATGACGTGGCTGCGGTCGGAGGAGCTAACGGCCAGCCCGTAGCCGCTGACCTTGACTTTCGTCCTTTCGACCTCCCGCTCGTCATAGGCGAACAGCAGGACGTTGCGGGCTGCCAGGCCTCGATGGATGACACCCTTGGAAGTGAGGAACTCCATTCCTTCTGCGATCTGCTGCATCATCAAGAGCTGGTGCGGCAGGGTGATGGTCTCCTCTATCTCCTCGAATGCAGCGGACAGAGACCCCTTCTCCGCAAACTCCGTGATGAGAAAGTTTTGACCCTCGTGCGTGTACTGACCCATGAAACGAACAAGTTGCGGATGACGACCCAGCTTCAGAAAGATGCTTGCTTCCATGGCAGATTCTCCCTGTCGTAGCTGCAATACAGCCACTGATGCTTTCTTGCCATCCTGACCTCGCACTCGTAACTTTCCTTGGAAGACAGTCTTGGAAGACCCAAGAGCCAAAGGCTCGGGCTCCACCTCGACATCAGCCTTTGTAAGATGCATCGCGCAAGCGTCTTCCCAGTCCTCGATGACCTGGCGCAGCGACAAGTTTGAGACGAGAGTCTTGCACGGGACGGCGGCGGGGATGGGGGCGGCGACCCTGCGCATCGGCTTCTTGCCCTGGGAGGGCTGGGAGGAGGGGGAGGCGACGTTCTCGATGGTCCTCTTGTTGGTGCTGTGGCGGATGCTGTTGTGGACGTTGAGCTGCAGCGGCACTCCCGTGCTCTTGCTGATGGCCTCGTCGGACAGCGCCGTGTTCAGGTAGGAGGAGAGGAAGCCGACGACCTGAGGGTTGAGCTTCTTGTCGCTGAGCTGGGTGATGAATGTCTTGGCGTGCTTGTTGAATTCCATCTGCCTCACCATGAAGGTTTTGGCGAGAACGTTGATGATCGATACCCCCGCCTTGCACTGCATGTAGACCTGGGAGCACCCCCAGAAGATGGATGGGATGAGGCTGTGGATGTACTTCGCGTCCTCCTTCGCGGGCCCATCTTCCATGGCCTTGATCTCGGTGTCAGCGTCCCAGCCCTGCCCCACATCGAAGACCGTGCCCTGGAGCGTGAGGACGAAGGGCCGGATCGTCTGGTTCGGGTGGGTGATGGCGAAGACGACGCTGGAGCTGACGGGGTCGACGACGCGGCTCTCGGGGGAGTCGCACTGGCTGACAAAATCCGAGAGGCTCGAGATGATCTCCGGGATCTTATTCTGCTTGAGGATCTCGTCCACGGCCTCCTGCGAGAGCACGTTGGAGTGGTTGTTCATGGAGATGTAGGTGCATTCCCTCTTCTTGCACATGTGCACGATGCCGTACTCGGAGGTGAAGACGTTGTCCTTGGCAAATTTGAAGGGGAAGGTGATGCCGTTCAGCTTGGCGCTCCCGAGCTTCGCGACCGCGTCCGCTGCATCGTGGGTCACGGTGAAGATGGTGCGGTTCTTGAAGGTCTGGATCCTCACTCGGGCGTCCGGGGAGGTGACGTGTTGCGGAGATCCGGAATACTTGTTCAGGAAGACCGTGGGCATGGCGGTGGAAGACATGTCCGATGGGTCCGTAAAAATTGGGTGATGGATGGGGTGGTCCGTAAATTCAATGGGTGGGTGGGGTGGTCCGTAAATTCAATGGGTGGGTGGGGTGGTCCGTAAATTCAATGGGTGGGTGGGGTGGTCCGTAAATTCAATGGGTGGGTGGGGTGGTCCGTAAGCGTGGCAAGTGTGGCGCGGGAGAGAATTTCTGAGCTGGAGTCCCCGCTGGCGGTTTTTATAGATTACAACAGGGGACGGTTGCAAAAAGCCGTTAAATTCCGGTACAAATCAAACTATATGTTTTTAACTCGACTTTCTCTAAAAATGGATTTTTAAAATCACTTTTATTCACGTTTCCTCTTGTTTGTGGCTTTATTGGAACATTGCTGGGGCTTAAGAATGTCCTCTATCGAGTCCAGGAGCACCTCCCGGGCTATGCAGTTCAGTACTGCCGCCCTGTAGGACCTCCTGAACCTCGCCGGGCGCGGCGCTGTCCAGCGGGATCTGTATGAAGTCCCGGAAGTGCTGGATGAACTCCCCCCGGTCGGCCGAGAGGCGGTTTATGATGGTGGAGATGAGGGTCACCAGCCCGTACACGTCGGAGACCGCAAAGTCGCGGAGGATGAAGGCGTCATGGTTCCTTATGATCGGGTACTCGCCGCGGTTGTCCGTGAGCTTCATGATCTTGTTGAGCACGGACCTCGGCACGAGCCTTGGGCATGGCAGGTGGTTGTATCAAGGTGCTATCGCGGTTCATGTAATCGTCGATGATCTTCTCGACGAAGGCGTTCCCCCAATCGATGAGGAACGCGCGACCCTCGCTGTCTATGGTGAGGTTGTCCTGCTTCAGGTCCGTGTGGAAGACGCCGTGCGCATGCAGCATCGGCAGGTAGGAGGCGATGCTCTTGAAGGAGTCCACGATGCTCTGCAGCCTGTTGCTCCCCACCGACGCGATCAGCTTCTCCGCGTCGGCCATGGACAGCCCCCGGTACTTCAGTATCGCATACATACGTCGTTGCCCTTGGAGTTGAACTGGCCGTATCCCCTCCAGAGGGAGACGTGCATGTTGTACTCGTTCCTCCTCTTCATCAGCCCCCATATGTATTCGTTGTTGTCCCTCTCGAACTCGAAGAGGTCGTTGTTCTTGAACAGCTTCACCGCCAGCCTCTCGCTGTTCGCATCCCCCCTCCTCACCGTGAGGCTGTGTTGGAGGATCTTCTCGATCAGCTCACAGAGCTCTGGATCGTCGGTGATGAGGGTGAATTGGTTGTCCTCCGTATCGTTACCGCTGTCAACGATCATATGGTACTGCTTGGAAATCCACAATTCTTTCGTACGTCCGTAAATTGGCATGGGATGGGAGGGAGTGTCGGGCGTTGCGCGTGCTTCGATTTTATAGAAGATTCTCTGCCTCCCCCTCCATTGAACACCCCGTGCAGGTTGCACAGCTCGACGATCCTCACCTGAGTCCTGCAGCGGAGCCGCCACAGGTCCACGGTCGTGCGCTGGTCCGCGATCTGCTGGGAGACGGATATGTCCGGGGCGATATCCCCCACGTAGAGCAGGGCCTTCAGCCTCGCCAGCTCGATGATGAACCGGGAGCAGAAGGCCGGGGGCTGCGAAGTGTGCACCAACCTCATCACCGGCATCAGGTGGTTGCGGAAGTACTGCGAGACGTCATCCAGGCTCACGATGTAGCTCTTGAAGCCGTTCAAGCTGTGATCGGACACCGAGTCGTCGATGCAGTCCTCGATGGCCACGGATGTGTCGGTGTCGGGGTTGTAGATCCGATGCCTCCGCTGGGACGGGTTGAGGACGGTGTGGTAGTTGGAGAAGAGCCACTCGCCGTTGGACAGGCGGACCCCCCGACGGACCCTCGTACAGGAAGTCGCCCCAGTTGTAGTTGTAGGTGATCCCCGACCTTGAATCGAGCCCCCCGAACCACCGGTCGATCTGCTCGCTGTTCACCACCCCCCACACGTCGGAGAGGGCCATGTCCGGGCACTTCCAGTCGGCATTCCAGACCACCTCCATCACGCGGTAGACCGTCACCCAGTCGTCGAAGCTGACGTAGGACCCCGCCGTGCAGATGTGGCATCCACCATGCACCTCTGATTGTTGGTCGTGGCCCACCCTCAGCAGCAGCGCTTGATGTGGCCCGAGACGTTCTGCCCGAAGGGCCCGTAGTAGGCCATGTTGATGGCAGCCATTCCATCCCTCACGGTGTAGTAGTAGCTGTTGCCGATCTCGATCCTCGCCCCGCTCTTCGACGCCATGGTGGAAGAGGGCGCCGGGATGGCGGTGGACCTCCTCTCCCTGCATCTCACGCTGCTGGAGGGCATGTATCTCACCTCCCCGCCCCGGAAGCCCCTGTAGAAGGGGGAGAGCTGCTTCGCCGTGCCCAGGATCTTCTCCACGGCCTCCTCGATGGCGTGGGTCTGCGAGAGCATGTTGACACAGACATCCCAGAGCGTCCCGTTCTTTGCCGGCTGGATCGTCTCCTCGGTGCTGTAGTGCAGGATCCTGCCGGAGGGGTCGAACATCGCCTCGTCCCTCGCGAGCGTCATCATCGCGTCCGTCATGGGGAGGGCCCAGGCATCGTACAGCGTCTGGTGGGCTTGTGTCGTGATTCTTCAACCAGGTCTCGATGGCCTCGCGCTCGTACGTCTTTCCGTCGGAGGTGCACACAGGGTCTCGCATGATCTCGTTGGTGACGGGGCAGAAGAAGGCTGGCAGAGCCTTGCCGTTGTTCGCCATCATCGGACGTTTCGAAGCTAGCACCGCCTCTCTCTTCCCGTTCCCTTTCCTGTACCACTTCCATTATCCCTACTGGGATCGTTACGGCTACTCATTGCCGCTATGATGGTTTGCTGAGAAAAGGCTTGGAAAATGATGGTAGAGAGAGAGCCTTCGTGTCGCGGTACAAAGTGAGCAGTCGATAACGAGCAATGTAGCTGGTGCCATACGTTTTGAAGGTTGCTCCTTCTCCCCGAGTGAGATGAAGGGAGGGTTCATATTTCTGTTGTAACATTCGATGATATTCAACCCAAAGTTCCGTCACTAAGTTTCTCTCTAGTTCTCCGGGTTGTGATTTCGCATTGAGGTCCGTTTCAGGATTGAAACAGGTGGCAAGTTGAAGATCATCAAGTTTTAGGTACACGCTAACTGTCCCAACTAAGAGATTTTAAAATGTAGATGGCGCAAGCGTCCTTTTCATGAATCTGCGGTGGCAGCACGGAGCACTTTGAGCAGACCTGGAGGTGCGGAAAGGGTCATGAATGTTCCATGGTAGCTTCCGATGCTACTGAGTAGCCAGGAAGTCCCAGTCTCGGCAATCGCTGCAGTGGAAGTTGGCCAGATGCCTCGCCCCGGCCCGAATCGTCTGCGAGATCGTCTGCTCCATTCACGTCGCTGTGCTCCGCTTGCCCTCCCGTTCCTCCCCTTGACCAACGTATCTTCAAGTCTAGAGCCTCCGATTCCCTTGAGGCTTCGGGAGCCGCCTCCAGCTCCTGGGCCTCGACCGCTGTCCGTCATTACTGATCCTCCTCCTAACAAGCCCGGTTCTCAACTGTCCACACGAGAGATAGTCGCCGTGGGAGGGATGTAGAGCTGGTTGTTGACCTTGGAGGTGAGATATTGGTTCCTGCGGCAGCTCGTCAACGCTGGGGAACGAGGAGGAGGCGAGGAGGACGCACAGCAGCATCTTGAGCTCCTTGTTCTGCTGCACGAGCGTGTTGACCTCCTCGATCAGGTTGGCTCTCTCCTGCGCCAGAGGTCACTCATGATCAGGCTAGGAGGAGGGTCACCTGGAGAATGACGTTGTACTGCTTCTGAAACCGCTCGAGCTGCTTCCACACCACGATCGTGTCGGGGGAGATCACCTGCCCCCTCGTCATACGTCGCTTCTCCTACCCGCCATCAGATGCGACCTTTTTGCACAGCTCCCACACGCTCTTGTGCTCTCCTGCAGGCAGGTGGTTGGACGAGAAGCCCGTCCTGGTCTCGCGGGGTTTCTCTCCCAGTTGCCGCTCGCTGTCTCTTTCTTCGAGATGCTTGCTGCTGTCTCCTGAGACCTCCTCGAGCGCTCCTCCTCCCTTCTGCGTGCGCAGGCCGAAGGTGGAGTGGGTCCCCGTCAGCTCCATCTTGAGCTCCCCTCGGTAGTGGACGAAACGCTTGAGCGCGTCGATGACTTGATCGTCGCTGATGAGGTCAACCTCGTGGCTCGAGGCAGGAGAGGTATTCCTGTGCGACTCTGACCCGCCCTCGTCGCTGTCCAAGCGGAAGAAGGAGAGCAGGAGCTGGACGTCCTCGACCTTTGAGATTCCAAGGGCCTTCAAGACAGTCTGCAACTTCAGCGTGAGGAGGATGGAAAGGATGAGCAAAGGGCCGCACTTTGATCTGGTAGAGCTTTCCTTTGTCTCTCTGCAGCTTTTTCAGCATGTCCTTGACCTGCAAGTCAAGTAGGAAGCCTGTCTTGTCGCAGATCATCTGGCACATGTCCTCGATGGCCTGAGAGCAGGAGACTCAGACAAGTTCAAAAGTAGCGTCAAGGCAACCGGCGACTCGAGCAACTGAGACTTGAGAACAGTATCCCATGACATGTCCTCAGACTGGTTGAAGCCGTCTCTCCCAGCCTCCTTCCTCATCCTCGTCATCACTTTCTCAAACTCCTTGAACATCGAAACGTCATCGGAGACCAAGACAGGACCGCACATCTTCTCACCCTTTCACGGAACTTGGTGAACACTCGGTTCAGCTCTTCTTCGTTCGGCGGAAACCACAGGAGGCCGAGCTGCTGTTCATGGATGATCTGCACCAAGAATACAGAAAGTGAGGAAGAGAACGAGCAAAGAGAAGCACAAACTTTATCAGCCTGCAAGCTCTTCAGCAACTTAGCTTTGATCATCTGCTCATGCATATTCCAGACATCAAAGTAGCGTTTGGAATCTGATTTCTGGAAGTGAAACAACTTTTCTTTGAGGTCCATGAAGAATTGGGTGTATCTTTGGTACGATTCTGAGAGCTCGTTGTTCTCTGCCTTGTACTTGTTATCAAGAGTAGTGTATTTCGCCATCAGGTTCGAAAGGTTGTCTTGTAGCCTTGCAAGCTTGCGCTTGTTTGCGTTGATCGTGTTCTGGTTCTCTTCGTTCCGCTCGTGGAGGACCCTGAAGTTGTACTCGAGCTTCTCAGTGTTGAGCTGGTAAGTCGCCCTCATGTCCTCCAGCTGCTGCTCCAAGTTCTGAACTTCTGTCTCCAGCCGCACCTTGAGAGTATGAAAATCTTCTGTGTCGTGTCGATGAACGATCTGTGAACAAAACTCAAAGAGTCGTCAAGACAAGATGACTGTCTCGAACCACAAGCTTCTCTTGATTGAGATCCACACGCTTCTCTCTTTCCCCTTTCTGACGGAGCCTTGCACCAGGTTGTCAAAGGCATCACTGACTGGAAGAATTTTCTTACTGTTGCTGCAAACTCTTGTCAAAGAGCTTGTCCCACTCTTTCCTGCACTGTTCGATCAACTCTTTCCTCTCCGCCTCGAAATTGCTTTCTAGGCTGAGCAGCTCTTGTTCGTAGAGCATTTGTTGTCGGGATGCATTTCTTGCCATGGAGTCCTGGAGGTTGTCGAGGTCTTGCACCCCTTGACGCAAAGCTTTCACATACTGCTCATCTTTGTTCTTCAGTTCTACTTGAACTGTTGCAGAGTCAGTTTCGACAGATGATGAGGTCAAGAAAGGTGGAACGCATGACAGTCGGGTCAACAGCTGCTGACATACACGGCCAACAGAGAGAAAGCGATGGGACATCTTCGTATGACCAAGATCAAGGGGTCTTGCACTTACAATCGCGAATCAGGTTGTCCTTGGCCTCGATGATTCGCCAGCAAGCTGTCTGTTGTGCTTCCATGTCATGGTGCAAGTCCATCGGAACGTCGATCTCAAAGAGAGAAGACCACTTCATAGCAACTGTTGGCACTCAAGAGTGAGGTAGTGTCACCATATCATCGCTTACTTACTTGCTGCATTCCGCCTTGCGCTGCTTTCTGCCTCAAAGAGAAGCTTGTGCCTTCTGTCAACTCTCAACGCTTCTTCGTTCGTCCTTCTTTGCGCTTCTCTATCATCAGCTTGTACTCTGATGTCCGTGACTTCTTCATCCCTCTGACTTGCAAACTTGGAAAGCCTCGCCCTCGCTTTCTTTACTTCGCTCAGCCCCTTTTGTGGTAGCAGCGCATCGGCTTCCTGCTTCCGCTTGAGCTCAGCCTGGGCCTGCAGGTCTATCCCTGTCTTCTGCGCTGCGATCTTCTCGGCGATCCTCTCTCGTCGGGCTCGGATTCGCTCCTCCCTCTCCTTCTCCAGCATCGCCTTCGACGGTCCCTCGCCCTCCATGTTCCAACGCCAGTCAAACTACCCACCCTCAAACCCACCCTCGTTCCTCTCATATGACCCCCTCCCCGGCATCTCAACTGCAATAATTCACTGTTGGTCAGAGCTTCAGTCACTGCCGACTCGGAGTCACCGGACCGGGCCGCCCCGGCCCAGTGCCGGTGGTACTACCGCGCAGTTAAGTGAAGGTATCAGTTAAGTCGACTAGACTGACTCCGAGTTTTGCTGCCTCATCCCTCCTCTGACCCAGGGGGCTTCAACGGCCCTACATTCAGAGCTTCTATGCCGCTGTCTGGGTTAGCATGGCGTCGCATCGCAGTGACCGGGGGGGCATGGCGGGTAATGTTGAGAGCTCGTCGATGAAAGTTGCGCAGAAGAAGATTGCTGCTGTAGTTTGATAGCCTCAGCTGGGTTGTCCTCTCCCGGCTCAGCTTGCTCTTCCTATCGTCCTTCTCAGGCTCTGCCGTTTGCTGGGGCATGCTGGCAAGGTCGCTGGCTTACAGTAGCAGTCAAGTCATGCAAGGAAGACGAAGATAATGGGGCTGAGAGAATCGGAGAACATCCGCGTCATCGTGCGGGTTCGACCGCTTGATGAAAGAGAGCTGAGAAGAGGTGAAGACGAGAACATCTCTTGCGTGAGGGCAAACACGGTCCAGGTCAGCTTGTGGGAGCAGGAGAGTGGCTGGCTAACTTGTTCACGACGCAGGTTGCCGAGCAGAACGGGAAGGGGAAGGGACAAAAGTCAGTGGCGTACCAGTTTGATAGATGCTTCGGACCCGAATGCACACAAGAGTTGCTGTTCGAAGAGTGTGGGGTGCTTCCGTTGCTCGATCACGTGCTCGAGGGATATTCATCGACCATCTTCGCGTAATCTTCTCTTTTTTGTCCAATCTGTTCTGTTCTGCTCTATTTTGATCTTCTCCCTACTCCCTTCTCTTCTGTTTCTGTTTCTGTTTCTGTTTCTGTTTCTCTTCTCCTCTCTTCTCTTCTCCTCTCTTGTCTTCCCTTCTCTGCTCTGCTCTGCTCTGCTCTGCTCTGCTCTGCTCTGCTCTGCTCTGCTCTCCTCTCCTCTTTGCTTCTCTCCGAGAATCACATCCTTGCATTCAACTCATTTTCATTGCCAGTTATGGGCCGACGGGCTCCGGCAAGACGTACACCATCACAGGTAGGGGAGGGAGAGGGGCTGCAGTGGTTGAGGTGAGGTACAGGTAGCGTTGACCGGATCCTCCGAAACGGCAGCGGAGATGTGTCCGACGGGATCGTTATCCGCAGCGTCGAGGCGCTGTTCTCCAAGGTAGCCTCCCGCTCTCCCTTGACCTCCTCGATGACGTCATCATTGCAGATCCGCTCGTTGCAGAGAGACGGGTTACAGTTCAAGGCACTTCCCCTGCCTCCCCCCCCTGTTGTTCTCACCCTCGCCTCTAGATCCGCGCGAGCTGTGTGGAGATATACAACGAGTCAGTCCTCGACTTGTTCAAGTATCGTAAAGGGTAGCGATGAGCGTCGGCGACTGAAAGGCTCTTGATGCTTGTCACAGATCAAGGGACAAGCAGCACCTGCCGGTGAAGTTCGACACCATGAGAGGATGCTTCTTCGTGCAAGACCTCTCGTACGGGAAGTGCGCGTCCGAGGAGGTGAGGGGAGGGAGGACGATGCTGCCTAGTGAGACCAAGGCAGGAAATTCTCAAGCTCTACATGAAAGCTCTCAAGAACAGAAGCGTCGCAGGGCATGAGCTCAATCGAGACTCGTCTCGCAGCCATGCCCTCCTCACGCTCTACGTCGACTCCATGGAGAAGCAGGAGGACGGGATAGTGACGAGGCACGGCAAGATCTCCTTTGTCGACCTGGTAGCCTGGAGCTGCGCTTCCAGCTCTCCCCCGCCTCATCCAGCTGTTCTTGGCAGGCTGGGAGCGAGCGACTGGAGTATTCAAAGTCGGAGGGATCGACGTTGAAGGAGACGGGAGCAATCAACAAGTCCATCTTCACCCTCGGGAAAGTGATCTCCTCCCTCTGCGACCGCAAGCGGACCAAGGTGACGTCGAGACTCGACGGCAGCGCCGCCTGACCGTGCGGCAGGTTCCTTATCGGGACTCGAAGCTGACGCAGCTGCTGATGGACAGCCTTGGAGGGACGAGCCTGACGGTCTGCCGTGAAGCCGCTGATCCTCATCGCGATGACTCGCCCGGCAGATCATGCTGGCATGCATCTCACCCTCCAACACCAACCTGAGCGAAAGCGTCCGAACTCTAGAGTATGCGAGCCGAGCTAAGAACATCAAGAACAAGCCTGGTCCTGCTCGGGTTGCGATGACGTGCACCGGTCGACTGACGATGAGACAGTCGTTCTCTTGGATCAGCAGCAGAGCATGGTCAAGGAGTTACAGAAAGAGATCGAAGCGCTGCGGGCGGAGAATCGAGCCCTGAAGCAAGCTCTGCTCAGCAAGTCGAACGGGGATGTGAGCGTGCTCAGGTTCTGCCCCTTAGACCCTGCGAGTCAATCTCACGGTCCTGCACAGGGAGGGAACGTCTATGAGTGCTCCCGAGCATGAGAAGGAGGTCTCGGCGCATGGCTCGGGGAGCAGCAGGAGCATGCGAGTCTTGTCGAACCTCTTGAGCTCGCTAGTGACTGCGCGCAGGCGTCACTCCATGACCGACTTCCCCGAGATTGACTTGCACCGGCATGGTGGCCCGCACGCTCTCCTTGCGGCTCATCCCTTCCCCTACAGGTCTGAGAGCGTGATTTCGTTTCCGAGCCCCAAGCGCAAGCAGTTCCTTGCGAGCCCCAAGGTGAAGAGAGTTGAAGCTCGCGAAGAATGACGAGGCGAGCAGGCAGCACAGGAGGCTCATCCCATCTCATTCAACTCCTCCAAGACTGTCCGTCGCATCTGCATGCTCGCTCGCGCTGAGCTCTTGATCAGGCCCGCCACGAGGATAGCTGGATGCCTTCCATCCACAAGGAGAGCCTCCCTACCACTGACCACCTCTCCTCCCGAGAGGACAAGTACGCCCGCGAACGCGCCATCATGAAGGACCTCGACGACATGGCCAAGTTCTCCTACTTCGACGACCGCACCCCCAAGTACGGCAGCAAGGTGCGTCATCGCCACCGGCTGCCGCAAGCAAGCTGACGTCAGTCGGAAAGCGGCGTGACAGCAGCGAGGGAGGAGCGTACGGCCTGAGGTCGCAAGCAGATTCATCCCGCGGGACGAAGGATGTGCATCAAAGAAGGGTGCTGCAGGTCGGGAGGGGCAAGAAGAGCACGAGGGTGAGAGGAGGCCGAGGAAGAGAGCAGGAGCGGAGGGCTAACGACTTGAGTCGCCAGTTTGAGAAGGAAAGCAGCAGAGCTCGACGCCCTCTGGAGTTTGAGAGTGAGAGAAACATCTCGAGAACATCCGCAGCTGATGCCCAGCAGGAGAGGGCCTCAGCAGACTGGAGGACGCGGGCAAGCTGAACTACTTCAGTGACGATGTGATGCTCGCCCGACTCGAGAGGCTTCTCACTCCCTGCAGATGAAACCCTCCCGCTCCTCCAGCGTCGCCAGCACCCCAGGCTTCTCCCGCTCCTCGTCCACTGTAGACTCGCGACCGACCTCAGACCTGCTCCATCAGCATCTCTTCCCTCGCTCTGTGCCGCATGCCCAGCCGGCGGCAGGAGACGAAGCCCCAAGCTGGTTCAGTGAGAGCAGGAGGTTCTCCAACAGCTCGATGAGCTCAGAGCGAGGAGCCGCTACCTCGTTCGAGCCTGCGAGCCCCAAGTCTGTCATGACTGGACACGCGTCCGCTCTCAGGTTGTCCCCCAAGGTGACGCTGCCATCTGCCGAGCAAGACTCGTCGCCCAAGTCCATCAGGAGCCAAGTGAACTGGACCCGGTCAGTCTCGCTCGCGCCATGCTCGCTCTGACCTCGTCCCTCCAGGCCTCAGTCGCCCGACAGAGAGCAGAGGTGAGAGTGAGACGCGAGAGATGGTCGTAGTCAGAGGCTCTTCAGGTTGTTGGACGAGGCCCTGGATGAAGTCTTGTCGCATGCTCGCGGAGCTTCTCGCCACCCCCCAGCTCCTCAGCCGGAGCCGCAGACTCGCAGCCACGGGCAAGCAGAGGAATGGATCAAGCTTCTGAACCCCCTCGCAGCGCTTGACTTTGACAAGGGCAGCAGCAGCTGGGAGACAGAGCTGAACCAGATGATGCAAACGATCAGCACAAGGGACAGCTCCTCCTCGCTCAGCCACCTCCCGGCTGCTCCTGCCGATCGAGTCAGGTAAGCCCCAAGACGTCAACCGCAGCAGGTTGACATGTGGGCTAGGCCGCTGTCAGGAAAGAAACCTCCGCTTGTGCCGAGACAGGAGCCTCCCGTGGAGTCTTCAATATCAGAAGCTTCCAGGACGTTCGATCAGTACAGGGAACGAGCTCGTCGGCTCGAGGACGTCAGCAGCAGGCATGCTCATGCTGCCGGCAAGAGCTACGCGCCCCCTGAGAGGATCAGAGAGAGTCTGAGGAACGAGAGTGACAGAGGGGAGGTGACGTGGACGTCGAGAAGGTGCGAGAGGTTGACCATGTCTGACGCTGATGCCTCGACTAGCAGCGATGAGAACTCCACCTTCGACGCTCTGATGCGAAACCTCGAGCAAAGCCGTGCCAAGGTTAGCTTCTCCTTACTCCTCCTTGCCTGACCTCAAACAGGCCCAGCAAGCTCGAAAGAGCATCTTGGAGAAGAAGGCGCAGTGGGAGAACAAGATCGTGTGAATTAGCTTGAGGGAGCAGACATCGGTGATCCAGGAGGCGTCTGAATGTACGTTTGTGTGTACAGTAGAGCTTGTACAAGTGAAGCATCAAAACACGTGCCGTCTCGTCGCTCATGACATGGAGGGGGGGGAGGCTGCACGTGCAGCAAAGGAGTCTGAGGGCTGGAAAATGCCAACAGACCTCCGAGCGGGTCACACGTGAAGTGAAGCCCCAGGGACCAGCATCCACCTCTCACGCACGTTCAAAACTCCCAACCCCCACCCTCCTACGTGCTGCTGGTCCGCACCTAGCGATCCCTTCACAGGTCAGTCTTGGTCAGGTCCTTGATCCCTCCTCGCTCGGCCAAAGCACGGACGGCAAGGGATGCATGCAGCGCAGCGCCTGAGGTCAAGGAGGAGTGAGTTGCAGGTTATAGAGGAGGACGAGGACGGACCGAGAGGAAGAGCACTCTCATCGACCTTGAAGTTGGGGCTGCTGATGGGATCAGAAACACTGGGATGTCTGTCGCCAGCCCTGACCTATGCAATCCTGCTGTCGTGCGCTTGGTCTCGTTGCCAATGCCGATGTAGATGAACGCGGACGGAATCCTGAGGAAGAGGAGCATTTCAGATCAGGCCAGGAGGAAGGCAAAAGTGTACTTCTCCGCAAAGTATGCGAAGTCTTCGCCTCCCATGGTTGCCTTCGCCTCCAGCACTCGGTCTTGCTCTACCACAGTCTTGGCCACGTCCTGTGGGTGGGTATCAGGATGCGGGTACAGCATCTCCATGCAGACCCGAGCAAGCTCGACAGCTCCCTCGTCGTTGACGACCTGCAGCAGCATAAGCCACTGCCAGGTGACGTCGAAGTCACCGGGGGATAAGTGCAGCCCGAGGCAAATGCGGCCGGCAGTCTGGGGAGAGAAGGAGATGAGGGACGAGACGAGACGAGATGAAAGAGTGAAAGGAAGTCAAGGAGGGAGAGCGGAGAAGAAGAGAGAAGAGAATAGATAAAACGAGAAGAGACAGGCATATTAGAGTGATAGGAGAAGAAGAGAGGATGTCAGACCCCTTGGTTGTCAAACAATCATCGGCGAAGCTTGTGAAGTGCAATGTTACACTACAGCCTGTCAAAAGATTGTCACCTTTTCGATGCTGAACAAGAATTCTACCATGAGCTTTTGCAGTGAGCTCGATGATTTCCTTGGCTCGTCTCTCAATCAGATTATACACATCACGAGAAAATGCACTGTTGCCAAGAACGAAAACAAATGTAACACATGCAGAAAATTCAAGAATATCAAAATCACCGAAGAGTCCCACCGATCACGACTTCATTTGGAATGACGTTATACGCGTCTCCTCCATTTATCTTCGTCACTGACACAATCGCTTGCTCGTTTGGGTGCACTTCGCGAGACACGATGCTCTAAAGGCTTGTCAGTTCTGGTGCCCTCCCTCAACGAGATTAACCTGAAGCTGTGTCACGATTGCAGCCGAAGCAACGACGGGATCCACGACATCAACGCCGATGCCAGCAGCCGCATGTCCTCCTTTACCTCTCACTGCAACCTCAAACGTCCCGGCTGCTGCAAACATCCGTCCTTCCTTCATCGCAAAAGTCCCTGAGGGAATCCAAGGCCAGAGGTGCATGCCAAACATCATCGCAACGGGATGAGGCTTCTCCAGCACTCCATCCAGAGCCATCGCAAGCCCTCCAGCTCCTCCCTCTTCTGCTGGTTGAAACACAAGCTTGACTGTTCCTACCAACAAACTTTCCCGCTCCTTCAACAGCTTGGCTGCAGCTAAAAGCATGGACATGTGCCCATCGTGCCCGCAAGCGTGCATTCTTCCTGCGGTGAGCGAGGCAAAGCCACGCGTATCTTCATCGGGATTCTCATGCACGGGTAAGGCGTCCATGTCTGATCTCAGAGCAACGACAGGTGCAAGCCCGCTTCCAACCTGCCCCACGATCCCAGACTTACCGACAGGAAACTCGTAAGGGATTCCTGCATCATCCTCGTCAGCAACCATGACCTGGCAGAAGAAGAACGTGACCGATCTCATCTAGTAGTCGCTTCACGATGGTCGTCGTGACGTTGAGGTCGTACATGAGCTCGGGATGCTGATGTAGCTCCCGCCTCACCTTCACAACCCACTCGCTCATCTCCTGCGCTGCCTTCAGTAGGTCGACACCTGCAAGACCAGCTCTCTCCAGTGTTCGCATGCTTTCGGTCTTGCCATGGGCTCCTGACAACGAGGCAGCAGCACACGCTGCCAGGAAGCCAACCACCAAGAGCGCTCGCGTCCCTGCCATGCCAGTCCCTTGCACTGCCCCTTTCACGTAAAAAGAACCAAACAAACCCGCCCCAGAGACAGGACGAACAGATTCGTTCGCTATCTCCAGGCAACGCCGAGCCTATGCTAGTACCCTGACTCAGAGCAGTAGTGCACTACTGCCTGGCAGTAGTGACTCAAGACTGGCCCGGCCCGATAGCCCGGCCGGCTGAGCCATCCGTCCGTCCGAGCCGAAGGGACGCGGTCTTGAGGCCTCTGAGGGCTGGTCAAATCGCATCTGCTGCCTTCAAGTGTTACTTAATTATACAATATTACTATAAGGTACATTACTACCAAGAACTCTTGCTTGGTACAGATAATTGTTACTAAAACTGTATTTTTCCAATTAAACAATCATCGTTTCTAAAAGCAGAGTCGACTCGGAGTCTCGGAGCCCGAGGGTTGTAATTCTGAAGAATGACAGGAAACGTTGTGTTTTTATGGTCATACCGATGATCAACGATTCCGAAAGTAGGTCTTTCCAAGTTCTTCGCCCTCCTGTTGTAAAGAAGCAGCTGGTTGGAGTTTCTGGATTGACACAGGGTACTGCCCACCCCTTCTTAAAGAGTGCAATACAGGGGTAACCGAGTAAAGCCTGTTGACTCCTCACACACAAGGGGTAGGGTCTGTGATGAGTATGCCGCGCGACAACCCTTCACCCGTAGCTTCCGACACTACCCCACCAACAACTACCGATACCCACCCCGTGCATCGTATCCAACTTTTTGTTACCAAGGACGTACTCGTACCCCCGTTACTAATAAAAGGTACCCCTCTTTGTCTCCGACTTTTAGACCTGTGAATTCGGTATGACAATAGTACCCCTGCAAAACAGTCGCTCCCCTTGGTCTTTACTGCGTACATTTTACCACCCCTTCATTAACCCTTATCCCTCCCGGTAGTAGGGCCTAATGGTAGTACACTGCTGATTGTTTCCTTCCCACTTGTTCCTCGCACTGTGATTAGCCCATACCCCGCAACATACTTCCTTCTGACCGTCACTTTCCCTTCTCATCAGCTGTTACCTTCCTCTCCGTACCGTTTCCAAGAACTTTCTCAAGAAGCTTTGATTGTTTTGCAGAGAACTCCAGCCATTTCTGATAGCTCTCGAAATCATTGAATACTTGTTCGATGGAAGATACTACACTTTGCTCATCGAGGCATGACGACATCAAGAAGGTGGAGCCTTTGAATAATTCAGAAAAGGTTGCACGGATCGTACCAAGGCGAAAGCATGGAAAGTCAGTACATCCTCTGAAGCGGACTGCTGTTACACTAACACGTCAAGACATCATCTCTTTATTTCATTTGAGGCAAGGAGATGCTGCTGGATATCTGGTATGGTCTGAGAAAAAAATCGAAGCAAGTTTTCTGATGCGTTGTTTATTTGTTTCAGGGCATTTCTTTGACGGCACTGAAAACTGCTTGCCGGCAGCTCGGGTTGCAGAAATGGCCGTCTGGAAAATGGCTACCATCAGACTTCGATGAACAAGTCGTATCATCCAATTCTCCAACAGAGAGAACAGTAGATACTTCTGCTAATGATCACGAATGCCCATCTACTGCAGGTCTGTCGCGACCTACAGCAAGCAATTTTGGCAACGTTTTTGAGGAGAAGAACAGCACTTGGTCGTCTGGCGAACGTAAAGTGTTTGGACTTTCTACCGCTTTGTTACTCGACGAGGCTTTGTGCCACGTACAATCTAGCTTTCCCATCCAAGCTAAGTCTGCTCTTTCATGAGGACTTTGTCGGTAACGCCGATTGTGAAATTGTTTCCGACAACAGTTTGATGTGAATTTTGTTTTCTTTCGCGTTGATTTTGTACAACTCTTCTTTGAGCACACTTCGATTCTCATCGGATTTTGGACCTGCTCGTGCTCCGATTTCTTCTTTTATCGCATGAAGTCATTTGATGACTATTCGAGAAGTGAAATGTAGCACACACTGTAGCCTGTAAACGATGAACAATCCTATAGACAACTATGTCCTGCGTTGCATTTTATAACGAAATTTGTCTCTACACCCATGTTTGGGTGTGTCTTTCTTTCGTTATCTTGCTCGGATAAACAATTCATCAGCCATCATGCATCACGACTCCTACTGAAATTTACGCAAACGGAACATTACAAGCGTGACCGCTTTGCATTCTAAGACCTGTTGGGTATATAGTCAATATGAGATATCTTTCAGGGTATATAGTCAATCAACAATAAGGCATCTTCCATATAGTCAAGCTAGGGTAAGATATAGTCAATATTCAGCGACATAGTCAAGATTCAGTCTTGACAGCACGACTCTTTCATCAGCAACCGGACATGTCTGATACGACCGCCTACCCCACCCCCCAACCCTTTACCCCTCCGACCGCCTACCCTACCCTAGATCGACCACTTCATCGAAGGTAAAGTACCGGTGTGGTAGTCGGTCAAAATGGAGACATTTGGCATGGGGGGTAGATGGTCGCAGGGGTAGTTGGTTTCGGTCACATGGAGACTGGTTCGCAGCAACGTATCATGAGCTGACATGGGTGGCGGAATGAAGATTCTGGTGGGGTACTGGACAGCCTTGGAAGTAGACGAACCAGGGGGTGGGTGGTCATGAGCCAAGGTCAGCCTGCACCTGTCGTCTTTGGGATATCAAGGATTAAAAGTGTTTTAGAAGATAATTCAAAAAGCATTTTTTATTCCCCCCTTCAAGATGAAAACATTTTATCCGAACGGATCCGTTAGGCTTCACTCAACTTCCTGGGACCACGGCCGGGCTGTGCCGGCGGCTATTCCCGAGATCTGATGAGTCACTTTTAACTTTGAGCAGTAAAGGAGCGCTCCGAGGCGTGCTCCCGGCGGAAATGGTTGGCAGTAGTAAGTAAAGGTATGTATCTGTAATATAACGGTCCGTCACGGACCAAAACTGGGCATGTGCGGGCTGTATGAGGGGCTTGCAAACCGTAGAGCCCGACGGAATCCATCAAATTCGTTTTTTTCATTTGTATATAGCTACTTATGTACATATCAAACAATAGGACCCAGGTAGTAGCAAAAGGAAATTAAAAAAAGCAAACACGTGAATAAGATGGATTCATAGTAGTACCCCTCTTTTGAACAGAATTCTGGGGTGGGGGGTATTACGTCCTTCAGCGGCACCAAGCTTTTAACTACGGAAGCATAGGTCTGTCTGGCGCAGAGGGAAGTGTCTTACGCAGTGCTGAAGTGGAAGTGACGGCGGAAGAGGATCGGGGGGACTCCGGGGATGAGGAGGAGGTAATGGAAGAGGTTCATGACAGTGATTCAACGGGGCCAGAGGTAGGAGGGGAACAGGCTGTTCCAGCTTTTGCTGTGGAAGGAGACGAAAACGTCTTGCAACCTGAAGCCCCATTGGATCAATCGCCGGTGCAGCCTTGGGCACGGCGAGGTTGCAAGCGTCCTCAATCCACAGCTGCTGTGTTATGTGTGCAACAGCGGAGAGAATTCGAGGAAAGACGTACACGCATTCAGCAGAACAATGTATCGGAGAAGACCAGAGAGATGTATATGAACTACATGATACGCTTCATAGAATGGTTGTACGCGAATGACGAGTATTATGCTCTCATAACTGATGAATTCAAAACGAACATGCGTGAAGAACGTGACAAATTCTTGAACGGATCAGATCAGGTGACAGAGCCGGCGACGACGGACGAGAGTTTACCAACTACAACTTACATGAAGAGAGTATAATGTTACAGAAGCAAATTAATCCCATCCATTTTGAAAAATTCACGCCAGTGATGTTTCTTGACTGGGTGACCCATAAAGTTCAACAAAATCCAGAACTAACATTCCAAACATGCTCGTCGTACAAGAGGATCTTCCCTCGCTTGACATATCACAGGAATTTACTTCTGCTTAGGAAGAGCGGGCGAGGGCGAAGGATGTAGAGATGTTTTGGTGTAGTTACTAGTGTAATACATTTATGTGCAATACAGAAGAGCATAGTACCTGTCGGAGATGTCTACAAACATGCAAGTGCAATACCAGATAACTGGGGATGGGGGTGAAGGAGTATGCGCAGGTTTGACAGGATCAGGTACAGACACATTGGGAAGTTGGATGCTATCCTGCATGCAACAACGATTACACCTTGTCACTTCTATAATGTTCATGGGGATGGGATCATGGGACAAGTGCGGGGTAAGGGGAGCTTGAAGATGCTTTTGTGATTAGGGTGTGGATGATCGTGCAGTGTACAAAGGAAACAAGCGTGATATGGTTGCTCAAGGGACTTGCATATTGGAGACAGTTGGGGATGGACGACATCATGATAATGACAACTTGGGAATCTCAACAAGACAAGTATGATTCTTCAGACCATGTTCTTCTCTAACATGAAGGTTTTCTATCCTTATCATGATTGAAAGATGTGTAGAAGTAATGCGCAACTATTTTTCAGACCATGTTCTTCTCTAACATGAAAGGTTTTCTATCCTTATCATGATTGAAAGATGTGTAAAAGTAATGCACAACTATGCCTAGAATGATCCTAAGACGTGATCGGATGTAGAACACCATCATCCTTGCTCTAGGGCGGCGTCGATGCTCTTCATTGTGCTTCCTGCATTGTCAACGTTACTTAACTAAGAAAGTTTACTCAACTTTAAGTAAAAGAAAGGGCTCCATATAGAATCCGTGCTATTCTTTCTATACATATGTATCCGATTTTCGGGTTTAGGTCATAAAACAAACCTTTTTTTTAGGGGCGGAAAAGAAAATGGGCAATCTGATGGACAACCGAGCCTGATGAGAAGAGGAGGAAGGTATGCTTGAAATCAGGATGAGAGGGGTACTTGAGACACAAAAGATGCATGTCTGGTTGATTCTTTTCATGATGAGCATAACGATGAGTTTAACGGGTGGCGTATCAGACATACTGAGTGATATTGCGAGCATACAAATCTCACGACCAAAGCAAGGCGAGCTCATAGAAGAAGGAAGCTTGATGGTTGAGTGGAAGCTGAAAGGGCTGCAGGAAGATACAGACCAGGGCCTACAGGTGGTGATCATGGTCAACGGCTTGGTTGTGCACGTTTCACGGCCGGAAGATGGCCGCGTGTCAATGCAGGATGTTCGAGCTGGAATTTTCCTTCACGTGCATGCCTTCCTAGCAAAGTATGAAGAAGAGGAGGGAATAACTAACGTTTCTTCGTCATCGAGTATAGAATGCAAGATAGTCTCGAAAGAAGCCATGGAACGGCTGAGCAATGCACAAGCACACGGCCAAAGAGGAAACGTAGGACCTTCCATGTACACTCCATACATTCCAGCGAACAAAAGCGGAGAGCAGCCGGGAAGAGAACCAGTGATCATCTTTACTTTTCATTGCAACAGACCAGACCTTGTGCTCTTGCAGCATACAGCGCTGAGCCACTTCATGCTGGATGAATTCAAGCTGATCGTGATCAATGACGCTCAAGCACATGATACTAGAAAAGAGATCGAACGTGCCAGCCTTTCAGTAGGAGCAGATCATTTCATCACACCGGATTATTTCGATCACAGCGATCCTTCTTATATTGTCGGCAAAGTTGTAACGTGGGCAGTTCAAGAGATTGCACTCATCAAGTACAACGACTCTGTAATGTGAGTTAGTTTCTTTCAGTCATTGCAATGCTCAGAGGGATTGAGTGCTTTTCATGCAGTTTCCTTCTAGAAGGCGATATGTTTCCTATTGCCAAGTTTTCTCCATTACACTTTATCAAAGGTTACAATCTAGCTGGAACACACCAAGGCCGACGACATCACAAAACTGGTTTTCTGTTGAGGTTAGCTGAATTGCCGTGCTTGTTCATTGAACTCTAAAGAGTTCTCCTCACACACTTCTGAATTCCTAGGTACCTCTGGGTCGGGTTGCTATTTCTTGATCTTCGGGATCTACCGAACAAAAACTTGTTGAATATGATCCCGGCTGTTGTTGGAGACGTTGGTGGAGATACTGCCTCGTCATTGCATCTTTTTCTTGATGCTTCGCCTAACGTGAGATTTCACACCAATCAAATTCTTGACTGTGTAATGTCATACTTGAAGTCTTGCCTTGTAAACACCATGAACCGAATGAAAAGCACAATGTCCTTCTTGTCATGTCTGACTTGCTTTCATCCAACAGAAGATTGCTTCTTGTCGTGTCTGACTTGCTTTTATCCAACCGAAGATTGCGATTTACAAATTTGTAGGTTAAAGTACGAAGAGCATTGCACACTTCGCACATCCATGAAGACTTTAACAACAAGTATATACTTCCAAAACAAGCTCTGGACAAGTATCAAGATTCCTTCAGAATTGAGGTAACCCAAGCTTGTTTCATGCTCGCCCAGCTCATTTCATTCACTTATAGATTTATGAGAGATCCTTTCTCCACTACGGATCAGCAAGGTGACAAGCTGCTGCATCTGCCTTTCACATCCTCGATTCCGAGGTTTCTGCTGCTGTGCTGACTCCTTTCGAACTGGTTCAATCAGCAATTGGAAGATTGGGCGTTCCTTCGAATACTTTAACTCAGGTTTCATGATCGCTCGGATATGATTTTTGATCAAGCAAGAGTAATCTTCAGTGCAGCCGAAGATTTTCTGCCATCCAAAACCAAATTTGTGTTCTGGTTTGTTCAAAGTGCTGTAAACGGGAGCTTGAAGGTTAGTTGGAGTGTGGAGTAATTATTTGTTATTTCGAGATACTCTGTGATTATGTGCAATGATTTCTTCATTGCCAGCTTGACGACTTCGATTTCGTCTATGAGCATGGCACGTGGGAAAATGCAATCGGACCCATCTCGGAAGCCTTGCCGCAAGAACAAGACAGATCTGAGCTTTGAGAGGCCAACCGCCCCAGCTCAGCGGCTGAGGAGACTCGCCGCTCGAATGAAGCTAAATTACACTGAGTCATTTGCAAGTTTAGACGGAGGCTCGTCACACTCGCCGCCGGACTCCGGAGCCTCGGAGGCGCCGACCCGCCAGTCCGACCGTCGGACCCGAGGCGCCCCGGCACTGAGTCACTCAGGCTCCGAGGCTCGGACTCTCAGTCGTGAGGCCGGCGGGGACTCCGGGAGCGGGGACTCGGTCGGAGGGGGGTGGTGGGGGGGGCCAACTTGTGATGATCCGCTCATGGCATCAGCTCCGACAGTGCACGCCGATCGGACTCGATAGAATTTGGACGACGGTAGTACCGCCGGGATCGAGTCCCCCGGGCCGGGCCGGGCCCGGGTGGCAACGGCGTGCAGCGGCCCATCATGATGCGGCCCGCGGCCGGGCGGCTGATTGCGACCCGGCGAGTTTCCCGGCCGGGCCGGGGCCCGCCCCCGCGCTGGACCCGGGCCGTCCGAGTCGCCCGGCCCGGGAGCCTCCGGGAGCCTCCGGGCCCGATCATCGGATAGTGCGGTCCCGAGTCCGACGGCCCTCAGTCCTGGAGTGCCGCCGCCGACCGTCCGATCTTTACTCAAAGTTAAGTTAAGTCAGTACGAGGATAATGAGTAAAGTAATTCAGTCGGTGGTGACGGTCGGCTTGGCAAAATTCTATTTCCGGCATAATATTTTGCATTCCCTTTACCACCCCCACCCTCAGTGTATCCCTAATTTCTTGTTGGTCAAGGTGTATCATCTACCCCTCTGTTAGATCCCCACCCTAGTCCAGTTATCACCCTACCCACCCATGCTAGCCTTACAGTACCTCTACTACCCTCCTTAAAAAATCTTTCCCTGCAGGGGTAAGTACCCACCCTTCTGCCTGACCTTCAGGTGGCATCACAAAACTTTTTTTCCTGTGTGGATCCGCAATGGCGGGTGTGTGAGAGTGGAACGGTAGAGCCGCGAGTCGATGGCTTGTCCTGTAGCGCTTATGCTCTTCCTGCACCCTCTCACAATCGTCCAGCCCCTATTTCCTCTGATGCATCACTCCCCTCTCACTCCACATCTCTCATCACTGACTGTTCACACCCCTCACGTGCTTGATGCTTTTCCACGTCAGCATTGAGGTTGAGTGGCAGACAAGCGCACCATAATGCACAAGGAGAACTGTGTCTTTATACCAAAGACGACATGCAAGCAGATCAATGAAATTAAGACTAACTTAAGGTCTATTTGACCCCTTGTAGGAAATGCTAGATGCTTTCTTCTGTGTGCTTCTTGTTCTTTCTAATTTCAAGTACAGGTTGGATTGAACGGACAGGTTGAAAATACAGGCCAGGAAAAATGGCTGATGTTGATGTTGATGTTGGTGAGGGCAATGAGCCCACGCTTGATGTCGATCTCCTGTCCGACGATGAGGATGAGGAGGAGGAGGAGGAGCATGAGATCACCGAGGTTGATGACGACACTCCCGAATACGATGAGAACCTCCCCCCTGAAGATCAGCTGATGGATTTCAGCTATGCTGCCATCAAGATTATCCGTTGTGACTTCCTCGGAGAGTTCGGAGCGGCTGAGAAATGCTTGATTGATGGAGATGCGCTGGTGGCCAAAGCTCTTTCAGAGTCGCATCTTGATTGGTCTGCTGGAGGTCAGAGTCTTCCCATCGTGCACACCTTTGAGAAGATTCTACATGACCTGAGCATCCGAGGAGCAAACTTCTCTTTGTTCTTCTTCAAGTCAAACTCGTGCTTGTGGAAACGCCTGGCCCCTTCCGCCCACGCGATGCGCGAGATAATTATCCAGCACCTCCTTGTAGTTAACAAGCTGCAGCAGATACAGTCGAAACCGCCTGCTGTTGAATTGTTCATGCTAGAAGGCGCATGGTGGGGTGATAAGCAGGACTGGAACGACATGATCGACCACGCCAGCCCCGCATACATTATGACTGACTTTGGCTGGAAAGGGATCCAAGATCGTGTAGTGCTTGCCATCACCAGAGGCTTTGTCCACTTCGTCCACGGGTCTCATCACCAAGTCGTCACACTCGCTGACTTCGAAGTGGAGGGATCTCGTACTATGAGCAACAACATGCAGCCTCCAAGACTTCCATACTCCCGCGAGAAGATCTCAAAAGCGCTTACTAAGCTTATTGCGAAGGAGAGCGAAGCGTTGAAAGCAGTCTCAACATCCGATCAGGTATGTTTGAATTCACTAGCATGTTCTCTGGTGAATCTTATGCTGTTGTTAGGATATCGGTGCGATCGAAATCGTAGAACAAAGTCTTCGAGACACTCTTGCCATCGCTGCTCTCAAGGCAGCTGCAAAGAAGGAGGTGGGAGGCGACCAGACGAAAGACATGATTGTCACTTTCTGCTTGACTCTAGCCATGTGCAAATATTCCTCTCTTAAGGAGCGTTCTCTTTCGTTTTCTTCTGATATGATTGAGAAATGGCGCAGTGAGAGTGACGGCTGGGGAACAACAGCAAACTCTTTCCTTGAAGCGATGTTCAGAACGATTGCTTGTTGCCTGGAAGATCCACAGACCGCTGGCAAAACAGGAAAACTTCTTGCAGCAGTTTCGAAGGAAAGTGACAATCGCTTGGCGGACATCGTTGACGGGCGTATGTTTCATGCGCTCCTTGCGCGCACAATGGCTGAAGGCAATTTGAAGTTGAATGCTAACGTGTCATCGTACGCTCAGAAGCTGATTGACTTGATCTATCCTGGAGGTCAGATTCAGTGCGGAAAGATGGTCAGCTCTGTTTCAGGGCAGGCTGCCAATGCAAGCAAAGAGTTCATTTTGGCGATGGTCGCAGCTGTTTCAGCTCGTAGCCAATCGTGTTCAAACACTCTCTTGCCGTTAGATGGAAAGCATCTTGTCAACATCGTGCAAGGAGATCTTGCATCTGTTATGTCGGATCTAGAGAACAAGAACTTTGACCACAGCAAACACGTGCTGGGCAAGTTCCGTGATCGTCGATACAAGGACGTGGAGCCATTAGGGGATGAACCAGATCCCTACACCTACAGGACTTCTGAGGAAGAAATTGTGATTAAGAAAGTGAACAAATGGAACAACGCTGCTCGACAAGCTCAGCTCAGCGCTCGCTTCTCATCAGGATACATAGATTCTTTGTTGCTTGGTACTCCGTTGAAGCGGCAAGTGATCGCGCAGCCACTGACTAGTGAGGAGTTTGAACGCCGTAAAACTACTGCGAAAGAGAGGCTGGTGAAAGATGCTGAGATGGAAAGACGAATGGCAAAGACAGGAAAGGATCCCTCCGAGAAAGCTGACAGTGCCAAACCTGGAAAGGAGAAGAAAGAGAAGAAGGGCGGCAAGGGCCAGCAGTCGTCTGGCAAGGCTGAGGCGATCAAGGCTGAGGCTGAGAAGAAGAGGCTGGAGAAAGTGGAAGCCAACAAGCGGGCTAACTTGGACCACGTGATCAAGCATGCGCCTAAAGACCTCAAAACAGACAATGAGGCGCTTCTGAAGCATCTTGAGGAACTCAGAGTTTGCGCTCAGCAGTGTATCAATGACAGCGCCCCGTCGATAGCGATTGAGGCCGAAATGACAGCTCTTGGGCATGTGCTTGAGGCCATCAAACGCGACAAGAAGGAAGACCTGCTCGTCAAGCGGCACATCAAAAACGCTTTCGTCATATTGCAGCGCATCTTGGTCACTTGCAGATCAAACGTTACCGGCGAGAAAGCCGACGATCTTGTCGAAGCAGCAATCTCCCTAGGATTTGATGATCTTGCCAAGGCTATTGAGGACATTGGCAAGGGAGATGGGGAAGGCGGAGGTGATGGGAAAGAGAAGAAAGACAAGAAAGATAAGAAGGTAAGTCCCTCGTATTGTTGATGCTTTGATGGTGTTTTGCCTGTGATGTGTTTCCTTGCGTGACTGACGTATTGCCAAGGATAAGAAGGACAAGAAAAAAGACAAGGACGATGACGACAAGAAGTCGAGCAAGCTTCCGAAGAAGCTCGTCCAGCTGCCTGAGCAGTCTGCGATCCGATATCAGGTTGCCGTTGCTCCTGAGCACTTGAGAAGGCCAGCTGGAGTAGAAGGAGACGAACGCGTGCCTTTCAAGCCTGACGACTGGCAGCGAAAGCTGTTAGACATCATTGACTCGGGCAACTCAGCCCTCGTGGTGGCCCCGACAGCATCTGGCAAGACTTTCATTGCCTACTATGTGATGGAGATGTGCCTTCGAGCAAACGATACGGATGTTGTAGTCTATGTCGCTCCGACATCAGCGCTGGTCGATCAGGTTTATCATGAGATTCAAGCTCGCTTCACCAAGCGCTATAACGGCGACATGCATCTTACGGGAATATTCAACACTTCTTATCGGAAGGAGCATCTCAAGTGTCAGGTGAACCTCTTGCCTGCTTTCTTCTTTCCATCTCACCAATTGTTCCCTTCTTCGCTTTCTTTCCGCATGCTCACGTTGGTTTCATCATTTGTTGTCCCTTCTTTGCACCCCCTTCCATGTCCTCTTATGAGTTTTCTCATTTTCGCCCAAAGATTCTGGTCGCTGAGCCGGAGTGCTTGGAAATTATGCTGCTGGATCCTGCCAACTCTGAGTGGGCCAAGGGGATACGCCACATCATCTTCGATGAAGTTCACTCGGTCGGAATGGTGGGGGGAGAGATTTGGGAGCGTATGCTCCTTTACACCTCCGCCCCCTTCATCGGCCTCTCCGCTACCCTTGGAGACATCGGGCGGTTTCGAGACTGGCTGTCGGATGTGGAGAAGAAGCGAGGGCGGGAGCTACACTTCGTACATCACAACGAGAGGTACAACGACCTGGCCCCCTTCATCTGGACCAACAGGTATGTCTTGCTGCTTCGATCGCAACTAAATCTCTGCTGCACAGAGAGAAGCTTGAGGACCAGATCGTCATGCTGCATCCTCTATGGGCGATC
Source organism: Guillardia theta CCMP2712 (assembly GCF_000315625.1). Lineage (NCBI taxonomy): Eukaryota > Cryptophyceae > Pyrenomonadales > Geminigeraceae > Guillardia > Guillardia theta. The sequence continues at coordinate 576,300 of NW_005434636.1, forward strand.
AACCGGCTGCTGACTGAGAGCAAGAGGTTTGAGTTCCCGTCAGACATGAAGCTGCTTCCCGAGCACTGTGCTCAGTTGTATGATGCCATGGCAAAAGCGGATGACAGTAAGGAGCTCAAGGACCTGTCGCCACAAAAGTACTTCCAGAAGCTATCTGATCCCTGCTTCAATATCAGCATGAGGGACGCAAGGGGCTGGGAGCTTGAGCTCAAGAAGTACTTCTGCTCCATGACCTACACCACGCAGAAGAAAGTATTGCAGGATATCATTCAAGCTACAGAAAACGCATGCAGCCACATCGAGACTCAGCTAACGAACAAGTCGGAGAGCAACTACCTCACTGAGTCCATCCTGCCCATGGCGAGATCTCTCCAGAAGGCTGACATGCTTCCTTGCATCGTCTTCCACATGATCCGTGACAACTGCGTGAGATTTGCCACGGCCCTAGAGAGCCAGCTGCGCAAGGAAGAGGAGCAAGCGCACCTGGCAGATGGACATGCCGAGAAGGTGGCGAAGCAAGAGAAGAAGGTTGAGTCGTTGATGAAGCAGCTGGAGAAGGAAGGGTGGAGCAAGGACAAGGACTCGAGCGAGGAGATGACTGATGAGCAGAAAGAGCTCATGCAGGACCTCGGGCTTGCCGAAGCGAAGCTGGCGAAGCTCAAGGCTGTGGATCCTCGCTTTGCTCTGATTCCTCCTGGTCAGGTTCAGGTGACGCCGGATGAAGTGGACGAGATGGTCGCCACCGGGTTCCGTAGGAAGTACTTCAACCCTAAGGATCCACTGCATCTCGCGCTGCTGCGAGGCATCGGAGTGCATCATGCCGGACTTTCGAAGAAGTACAGGAGGGCAGTCGAGAGACTCTTCCGCATGAAGCGCCTGGCCATTGTCGTATCGACCGAGACGCTCGCCATGGGTATCAACATGCCAACCAAGACTTCGGTCTTCGCCGGCGACTCCCTGTTTCTCAATGCCATGACCTTCCGTCAAATGGCTGGTCGTTCGGGTCGTCGTGGCTTCGATCTCCGAGGTAACGTGGTGTTCATGGGCTTGAGACGCGAGAAGATCCAGCGGCTGCTGAACTCGGAGCTGCCGTGCCTCTCGGGCAACATGCTCTTGACCGCTACCTACGTGCTGCGCATGCTCGTCAAACACGCCAGCATCCGCACGATTCAGGAGGCTGAGATCATCGCGCAGCGGAAGAAGGGTGAGGGCTTCATCGACCAGGTGGAGGATCAGGTCAAAGTGCTGCTGGACGAGTGGAGATCCACCAAGAGTATCACTGTCTCCGAGGAGGAGCAGAACAGACTCGCCAAGATGAGCGACAAGGAAAGGGCGGCCTACATAGAGCAGCAGAAGAATTCAGCTTTGACTCACATCAACTCACGCGATCTTGTACGTGCGCTCCTCGAAACGCCGGAGTCGAAGCTCGATGGGATTTTGCAGTCACTCGTCGACGACAGATCGCCGAAGCAGAAGCAGCTCAAGGAGTCAGCCCTCGAGACCCTCCGCTTTGCGTCCGCAGCTGCGAAGAAGCTGCAGGAGCTCATGGTAGCGGCAGAAAAGTCGCAGGCAGCTGACGTTGAAAGGGCTCGAGTGGATGCCGTGAGGAACCACAACGCTGAGGCCGTCGCGCGCATGGTCAACATGCCTCTCTTCTCCCCCAACGGCGCTCTCATGGCCAAGCAATACGCCTTCGCCTTCAGGTTTGCCGCTGAGTACCTCCAGCTTGAAGGCTTGCTGGACAGTTCTGCCTCGCCGCGTGACGTGGCGTGCATCATGGCGGGTAAGCAACTGAGAGCGGGGGAAGAGGGAGGGGTAAAGGAAGAAACGCTAACGTGGGGGAGAAAAACAGCGCGAATGACTTGACGGACAGGTCTCTTCAACGCTGAGCCCGCCAACTTTGCTGTGGTGAACTTCCTCCGCTCTCGACTGGTTGAGGAGATCTGCAAGAGATACATCGAAAACTCGGATGGATCCCAAGAGCCTCTGCCCGACAAGACTGAGCAGTCAGTGCTCGAACAGCTCGTCGCTGTCTTCTGCCACCTTTTCTCTGTGGTCAAGATTCCTCAATGGCATGTCGACTACCTCACGCAGAACCCTGCAAAGAAGGGGCCATGCCAGGTA
>NW_005434636.1:600438-601734 GCF_000315625.1 Guillardia theta CCMP2712
TCTCCTGCTCCTGCTCCTACTCCTGCTCCTGCTCCTGCTCCTGCTCCTGCTCCTACTCCTCCTGCTCCTACTCCTACTCCTGCTCCTACTCCTGCTCCTGCTCCTGCTCCTACTCCTACTCCTGCTCCTACTCCTGCTCCTGCTCCTGCTCCTGCTCCTACTCCTACTCCTGCTCCTACTCCTACTCCTACTCCTGCTCCTGCTCCTGCTCCTGCTCCTGCTCCGTCTTCTTCATCCTCATCCTTTTTCTTCTCCCCCCTCTCCTTCTCTCTTTATCCGCCTTTTCGCCTCTTTCTTTCCCCTGTACTCTTTGTCTGTCTGCTATCCACCCCTTTTCCACATACTGTCTCCTCCTCCTTCTCTCCTCTCCTCCTCCTCCCTCTTCTCATCTTCTGCGCCAGAACTCGCCGAAAGACGAGATCTTCAACGACGTTCAGCTTCACAACTCCATTATGAAGTCATTGCAGGTCTGTTCCTCCCTCAAACCCCACACTACACCACACCACACCCTAACAATCTACACAATGATACTTTCTCCTGCCTCCTGCCTCCTGCCTCCTGCCTCCTGCCTCCTCCGGTCTCCTACTTCTCCGCCTCTTGCCTCCTCCTCCTCGTCATCTTTACTCTCGTCTTGCTCTTGCGTGCGCTTGTTCTTGTCCCCTTGCTCTTCACTTATCTCTTGATGTTTGTAGGAGCTCATGCGGCAACAAGAAGCGCTCAACAATGAAGTTCTGCTCCTCCGCTCCAAGGCAAGCACCTTGTCCTCCTCCCTCTCTTCTCTCCCTCCCCCCCTCCCTCTCTTCTCTTCCTCCTCTCCCTCGTCTCCCACCCTTGTCCCTCCCTCCACCTCTCCCCCCGCTGACGGTGCTGCAGTACGAAGACAAACAGAAGACGACTTATCATACTGTCGAGCACAAGCGGGTGAGAAGAAGGGGAGGGAGGGAGGGAGGGAGGGAGGGAGGGGAGGCAGAGGAGGTGGTAGTAGTAGAGGAGGATAGAGGAGTGTTGACGGGAATGAGCAGGAGGAGCATATGGCAAGCGTGCAGCACGATGCGACTGAGTATGCGCGACAACTGAATGCAGAGATCAAGGTGAGGAGAAGAAGGGAGGAGAGGAGGGAGAGGGGGGAGGGGGAGGGGGAGGAAGGTGGGAGAGGGGGGGGATCGGGAGGAGGTTTAATGGCTAACGGGGGTGGCAGGGACTGGAGAGGATGGGAATGGGAGAAGTAGTCGAATGCAGCGCAGCAGCGAGCTTTCCTTTCAGGCAAGCCCTCTTGTGCACATCCTTCTCCTTTCC
>NW_005434636.1:603977-617172 GCF_000315625.1 Guillardia theta CCMP2712
GGAGGGAAGGAGGAGGAGGAGGAGGCGAAGGAAATTACCAGATGACTCATTCTCGTAGATATCATTTCCTTCCAACACTCCTTGCCTGATCGTCTTCATCAGTTGCAACCTCTACCTGATCCTCTTCCTCACCCTTCTTCAAACACGTACACTCCGTTGCCTGCAAAATCATCAAAATCGTTTCATCTCCTCGCCGATCCTCGCGGCGGCGCCGTCACGACCACCACGACCACCACGACCACCTCCTCCTCCTCCGTTACCATTGTGTCCTCCTCCTCCTTCTCCTCCTCCTCCTCCGTTATCATTGTGTCCTCTTCCTCCTTCTTCCTCTTTCTTCCTCTTCCTCAATCTCCTTCCTCCTCAATCTCCTCCTCCTCTTCCTCCACGACATCTTTCTCACCTCGATTGTTGTGTATCTTGTTGTTCAGAACGATAGGATTCGCTCCCGTCTTGATAATCAGCCCGTCCATCGTGTTGTGACTGATGGTGTTCTCCTGCCGACGAATATAACCATCTCCTCCTCTTTCTCCTCCTCCTCCATCACCTCGAAATGTCCGCACCCCCGATCGTACACATCGATCCCCTTGCCCATTCCCTGATGTCAAAAACATGTGAGAAAGTAGAATCATCATCTCTCCTCCTTCTCCTCCTTCTCCTCCTCGTCATCATCATCACTTTGACACCGTCATTGCCATCTCAACAAACAAAGACCTCAATGATCTTGTTGCGGAAGAATCGAGGGTTCCCACAGTCATGAACAATCACTCCGGAGATTGCGTTGCATCGGATGTTGTTATCTTCAAAAGTCCCCTGCAAGTAGAGTATGAACGATTCCAGGTATTCGGATGGTATGAAATGATTTTCAGTCCTCAAAACAAAGAAGAAAACTCATCAAACATTTGACCAGCTTCAACTAAATGCATCGTGGTATCCTGTGTTTCCTTCAAACTCAACTGCTTCTGACTGATTCAAACACTCTGATCCCACAGCCTCGCTCGTAACAATCCTCTAACCGATGCTGTTACACCCTGGCTCCCCTTCGAACATCGACTGGTCGCACTCACCAGTCCTCCAGATCTCACGAGAACTCCCGTCGTCTTGCAGCCATGAATGTCGTTCCCTCTCACCGTCGGATTTCCTCCTTCCTTCACCACAAGACCATCCAGCTGGGGGAGCAGAGTCAGCAGCAGCGGAGAGAAGACAAGTTTAAGTTTAAGGAGACAGGCAAGTTGCCAGCGACACGAGGAGGAGCAGCAAGAGCAGCAGCCATAGGGGGCGGGGACAGAGGGAGGAGGAGGAGGAGGAGAAGGAGGAGAGATACATGATGCCCATGGATGTCATTGCCGCTGATCACAGGACTCGCTCCTCCCTCAACCTGTCCGAGAACTTGAGCAAGAGCTGAGAGAAGGAGGCAGCAAGAAGAAGAGAAGGAAGAAGGGAGGAGAAAGACGAGACAAGGAAGAAAAGAAGGGGAGAAAGGAGGGAGGAAAAAGAGAAGAAAACAAGGGAGAGGAGAGGAGAGTAGGGGACAGGAAAGGAGGGAGGAGGACAAAGGGAGTCCTCAACCAGGAAGCCGGCGCCGGTGGAGTCGTGGATGACGGAGTTGAGAATAGAGGGAGAAGTGTGGGTGCCAGTGATGTGAAGGACCGAGTCGCTCTGACCCGAGATGTCGCACCTGTCATGACGTTTGTGAGGCTAACTGTGCCGTTCCTACCCCCGATGCTCGAAGAAAGCAACATCGAGGAGAATAAATAAAGAGAAGCTGATAGAGCGGGAGGCAGCAGGAAGCGATGTTGGTGGAGGTAGAGGAGGAGGAGGACGAAGAAGGGTTCAGGATACTGTCTACCTGTCAATCACCAAACTCCCCGTGGAGATCTCCACAGCACATTCGCATCCTCCTCCCACTTGTCTCAGCGTCAAGTTCCGCACCAGTCCCTTGATGGCCCTGGCACCCGGCACCTCACATGGAGACGAGACCGATCTCCTCCCCTCACCTGAACACGAGGACGGGCTTGCTGGTTGACTCCACGACAATCTTGTTGATGCTTCCGATGCCGATAATGTCCACATCTGCTGCTGCTATGCATATGCTTTCTCTGCAGCCCAGCATGTCAAGTCGTCTCCTCTGACTCGTCGACACTGCAGGACCTGTAAACTCCTTCGCTGACCTCCACAACATCCCCGGACATGGCGGCAGACAGCGCGGCGGCGATGCTCCCATACCTGCAGCAGAAACTTCAGCCGACACCCACCAAGCCGCCGCGCCCTCTCACTCGTCCGAAGGGACTTTGAGGACACACGACTCCCTCTGACGCGAGAAATCCCGACGGAGCACGACGCTTTCGTGATCTGCCATTTCCCTCACAACCTCCTCTACACTTCGACGTAACCGACCGATCTCCTCCTCCGTCAGTCCACCGACAGGCTCCGGGCTACCCGCACGTGTGGAGACTTGATCTTTGTCTTCGCACGAGTTTTGAGCATCGGCAAAATCGTCCGATGTCAGAGCTTCAGACGCGTCGTCGAACTCATCTTTGCGCAATGACGCCTGCTAGACTCGTCACGATGTGAGCCAACCACCAACAGCTCCATCACTTTCTGAGATTGCGAGGAGAAGCTGCTTCTTGACTGACCATCATCCTTACTTGCATTCTGTCGAGGAGGTGTTATCCTCCGCCAGATCAGAAACAAAAGTCAGCACCTTGAGCTTCTCCTTCAAGGATGGCCCCTTGCTCCGCGGAGCCTCCTCCTCCTCCTCCTCCTCCTCGCGCCTGCCTGCCTGCTTGGCATTTTGTTGATGGATCAACAAACCGATGCTCTCAGGAGAAACCTGCATCAAAACCTCGTCACTTCCACCAATCCTCGAGCCTTCCCCTTACTCTCTTATATCGCTTTCTTTCTCTCCGCCCTCAGAGCTCCTCCTTACCCTCCTCCTTGTCTCCTCCCCATCTCCTCATCAGCCTCATCCCCCTTCCCTCCTCTTTCATCGTCTCACTCACAGCGGCATATGCACATTTTCCTTGCGACTTAGAAGATTCGCGCTTGGAGTGGTAGGAGGGAGTGGGTGTCGGGTTCTGGTAGGAGAGATCAGATCAAGTGCAGCTTGCGCCAGCCGTTACCTCCTCTTTCTGCAACAACGACAGAGAAAGGTCCTGGCAGCTGCAGCAGTTTCCCATCTTGATCGCTCTCGAGGCTGCTCAGAAAGGATGGAGCTGCCTGGCTCGCGGACAACAAGACTAGTAGAGCTGTTCACGGCATCCTGATCATGGGCAGCAGATTCTGCACAGAGAAGCAAGAAGTCAAGTTCAGCTATGAGAACAACAATAGGAGCATAACACATCAATTCAAAGAAACCACGAGCATGGAATGCTAACAGCTGCTTAACAACACAAGAGCTACAAACATTCAATTACAACATGTCCTCAACTCTCATGGAACAATTTTCTTCCTCAACAAGCGCGTCATTATTTTGTTAGTCATCATCACCCTAAGTGAGACAGCGCCTATTGCCCGTCCCCATCCCACATAATAATGCTTCCACTTTCGGTACAACCAAATCAACGTCATTGAACGCCAACATTGCGATCAATATGATAGACATCCACTGCAGTAATCTTTGGATAGCAAATATCTCCTGACTTTCACAGGCTTTGTTTCCTTCCCTCATTATCATTCCCCTGCATGCAATCACTGCTCCAGCTCCTCTTTCGGAAAAGGAACCTTTCAATCAACTTGAAAACATGATCGCGTCTATCTGCTTTCATGCTTAATCCATACCGACATCTCTTCGTCTCCTCCTACTTCCTTATGCATATCTCCTCTCCTCTCTTCTCCTCTCCTCTTCGCTCCCCTTCTCCTCTGGTCTCTTCCCCTCCCCGCCGCCGCCTCCCCGTATCTTGATCGGCATGTCGTGGCATTCCGGCATTTCAGATTGATTGACAATTGAAAACATTGCAGTTTAAGTTTGAAAATACAGTATAAAATTATGAGAATCGAAGAAAGTCCACACAATTTGGGATAATGTCCTCCCAATTTTGACACCCACCCTAGACAAAGTAATACAAATTGTACAACCCATACCACCCTCTGGCAAAACGGAGCGTACCCCTACCTATTTAAATCAGAAAAAGAATCTAAATGAAGGGGGTGATATGATATTAAATATCCACCCACCCTGGACCATCAAACATGGATCCCTACCCCACCCTTCGGGTAAGACTGAGGCCGAAAAGTCACAGCAAAAATGGTGAGTGAATAGCACGCCCGGCAAGGAGAGGAGGAGAGGAAAGGAGCAGAGCAGCAGAGAGCAGATCAGCACAGAGAATAAGGGGATATGATACAAACAGATAGAACAAAGAAGCAGAATATACGTCACAGACGACTGATAGTTTCAGCTGTTCAGACGGGGAAAACGACTGTGGTTATCGGTGATGAGTGGCTGTATGACAATGCTCTGAGAGTGATTGGCTCCTTGGGAGAATGAATGTGAGGAAGATCAGGAGGACATGGAAGGTTCAATGCAGTGAGGCAACGTAATGAGATGGGGATAGTTCGCAACATCTAGATCACCGATACATATTTGGTAGGTAAATAGCAAGGCGCAAATGGACAATATTTTGAAGGATCAGGAGGTACATTAGGATTAGACGTCATTGTGAGGTTTGAACATCAGCCGCTTGAAATGCTATGGGGCTGGAATGTTGTTGAGTGCGTTGAGTTGGGTCTTTCGTTCGACCTTGTTCGTTTGATCATATTCGTATGTATGCTATCAGGTCAAGGTGTTGGATGCTGATTCCAGCAGCTTCTACGCTCATCACTGGTATGTATGTCACAAACGCATCGCTACAGCTCACATGGACTGACAGGATACAACCGCACAGCACGCCGTTCGTGCACGAGCAGGGATGGTTCCGCGACCACAAGGCTCCATCGTACAGCACGTTCTCGACAGCCAGGACGTCCTCTCTGCAGTACAGCCCGGACTCTTGGTGGACAAAGCTGCATTACGGCGGCGCAAAGTTCCGTATTGAAGAGCACGACAAGACTTGTATCCCTGGCTCTGTATGGGTGGCGGGAGAAAGCGTTTGAGACTGCTGCCGCATCATCCTCCTGCTGCGATGATTCCTCCTACCGTATGCCTGCGAGGGAGCAAATCAGTGTATGGCAACCAGCCTGAGTCTGTCGGAGCAAGAGGAATCAAAGTCAGCGATGGCCAGGACATCGTTGCCGTCAAGGTTGATGATGATGACCGGGCCCTGTAAGTTTGTAGAGTAATGAAATGAGTGATCTGATGCCAGAATCATCGGACCCGCTCGGCACCGCCATCGTACCGGCACTACTACTCAGCGCCTCCTCGATTATCCTGATTGTACTCAGCGATGCCAGAAACTATCCAACTGTCTTGAACGATTTCAACTTGAGTTGCCGATCTACAAGTTCTCAGCGGCCCGTGCACGGCAAGTTGAGCCTGAGCCGGGCCCGGGCCGGCGGCCGCGGCGGACCGGGCCCGGAGTCCGACCGTCTGCTTGGATCGCCGCTGGCCGGGCTTGGTCCTCCGCAGGGCCCCGGCTGCAGGCCTGACTCTTATTTTAAATCTCATTCTTCGCTCTGTGCAACCAAAGTTTGAAATGATGCAGCCAAAAGTTTGAAATATTTTCGGAACATATCACTCAGCTATTCGGCTATTCCCCAAATCCTGAGACCTTTACCACACAGACTAAAATGATAAAACCGCAGCATCTGTAACGGATACACCACCCCCACTGAGATGAGCCACCCATAATAGAGGATTTTACATGACCCCACCATGTTTGCAAGATCACAAGCAGTTTGAATTGACTCCACCCCCATTCTAAAGCCTCCTCTGCAAATATTCTCCTTCTTCTCGATTCTTCTCTGTTCATCATATGAAGAAAATAACATCCAGTACAACGAGCATCTGGAGTGCTTGCCTTTGTCCACCCCTACCCCCTAATTTGGTACCATACCAACGTTTTATGGACTTCTTGTTCTGTCCACCCACCCTTGGGATAAATTCTGCTGAACATAAAATTTGTTTTAAACAGCAAACAGTCTTCAACCGTTGTAAACAAACACTGTTTCGCTGACAATGAATCTTTACCACAAGCCCGGTCAGGTACTCCCCATCTTTTTAAATACCCCTTCTTTACCCACGCTCTACCCTCACTCTTTCCCGCAGGTACCATCAATGCTCCAAAGCTTCCAGAGGGTGGGTGGGCGGGGTTGGTGGTACGAACGTCCAGGGTAGTATCGACTAGAAGTTAAATGTGTGGGGGTGGGGTGGTAAATGAAAGCGATTGTTCCAGGGTAGGGTCCTTTTGCCTTTAGAAGGGTGGGTAGGGGGTATCACCGAGAAGGAAGGTGTATGGTCTACCCTGAAGTGAGCAGGCAACAGGGGTAGTAAGGGGGTGGTATCAAAGTTTTATTTCGAGGGTCCCTATTTCGGCCTTTCGAACTGCCTTGACTACGGGGTTGGTAATTGGGGTGGGGTAGGTGACCCCTGGTTGGAGGATTGTGAACGCAGTGGGATCAAATAAGTTGATTTTTTCAAGAATGCTGATTTGATCACCAAAGACTGCACCAAATATAAAACTAACATCAATTGCTTCATCATTTATTCAAGTTTAAGAGGAATTTTACGTTGATCTATGTGAAAAAGACGGATGCACTACCCTCATTGAATGTATGGTCACTCGGAGGAGTCGGACACAGATGAGCGGAGATGCTCCAGGGGGTAGGGGTGGGTGGTGAAGCCATCGGGGTCAGTTGGCCTAGAAGGAGCAAAGAAACGCCTGGTAGGGTACCACTGTGTCAGGGAACCCCAGGGGTCTCACGAAGGCGGGGAATCGGATGGGGTTGGGGTTCTGGTTGAAACGAATACGATGGGGTAGGGTAGTACAGCTGGAAATGTAGGGGAATTGGGGGTAGGGTGTGATATAGCAAAGAAGCGGAAGTAGATTTCGAGAGTGGGTGGGGGTGGTTCCTGACATTGTTTCAGGGTACTGGCGGGAGATCAGGGGGGTGGGGTGGGAAATCGGTCGGGGTTAGCGCAATGGAAAATTTGTACGCTGAATGCCTGAGAAGAAGGCGGGAAGTGTAAGCGAGGAGAGGAGAGGAAATGGCGAGTTAGCCGAGGTCTAGACAGTTCTAAAAGATTCCTGTTCTGTTACTTGCAGACACTGGATAGAAGAGAAGTAGAAGACACGGATAGCAGGATATGGATATATATCGGATCGGAATATAATTAGATGATGATTTTGGGATAAGTCTGAGGAAGAACGAAACGCTTGAGAGGTGTGAGGTGCTAAGAGATGATAAGTTTGGAACAATCTCAGTCCCTGCCTCGCATGAAACAAGACAGAGACAGCATAAATGTGTTGAGACTTGAAGTTTCAGCAAGGAGAAGCGGAATGTTTTTTAGTGTGGTTTCAGCAATGTGCGAGGGTTGATGTTCATGTAAAGTAGTGTTGTTGATCGGCATATTTTTTCAGGAAACAGAGCATTGATCTGTTTGCAATCCAGGATGGAGGCGAAATCAGCCCAAGCTTGAAGTCTACTTCCTGAATCCTTCAATTCTCTGAATACCATGTCGTTAGAAGGACAGCTCAATCAGTTTGTGATGAACCATTTCTCCTCCATGCGCTTGTTGGATCCAGAATCGAGCTCGAAGGGTGCGGACGTTGAGATTCATCAGCGCTACATGAGTCCGAGGAAAAGCGAAGAAAATGCCCTCCACCCTAAAGGTGCAGGAGGCTGATTACTGACTGAGTTGTACTCACCCTCCTGTCCTCAGCATTGTTCCTCGAGACCAAAAAGGATCCCGACTTCTTCTTCACTCCTTCACCCCCCAACTCAACGAGCAAGGAGAGCCCCCGAGGATGGTCGGACGAGTACTTCAACATGACACTGTCGGAGGCTGTTACCCGAGGAGACTATGGATACGTTGAAAGGGTTGCTCTGCAGGTCGTGCATGTTGATGTTCAGTCGACGCATCTGATGCAATTCTAGATGTTGAGCATGGCAAGAACGAGAGATGCGGCAAAGCTGCAAGACCTCATCACCGCGCAGTTCGCTGGTCCCGCCCCCCTTTCTTCCAGTAGCACCATGAGTTCAGCGAGCACGATCCTCTCCTCATCAAGATTTTCTGGTGCTGTGGTCCCTGGATTCCTCGACTTGTTTGACTTGACGACTCAGATATCTATCTACCTGGACACAGCAAACAAGTTTCATACTCACCTCATATCCTCTCTGTACCGCAGCAGTTGACCTGGCGTGTTGTATTCATGACCATCATTTGCAGGTCAAGAAAGCTATTGGCTGCACTGACTTCTCATCGGAACTCATCCCCAACAACCTCCCAGGAACTTTTCTCTACGACACTCCTGCGCGACAGGTCTTTGTCATGTCGTGCAGCAGTCAAGTCCTGACTGCCGTTACCACCTCACAGGATGCTGGGCTTTTACTTTCATTGCTCGAACCTCTCATGGCATCTGCAAATTCTTTCTCAAATCACTGCTCTCCTCAGGTTCCGAACGTTCTGGCCCCTGTTGGATCGCCAATGTCTTACGCCTGCCGCAGACTTCACCACTTGTCAGACCGAGCACAGAAGGTCTTCGGTCGTCAATGCTGAAGGTAGCGGACGAGGTTGATACATGAGAGAATGACGTGCTTGAAGGACGCCATCATCAATGTTGTGTATCATGCGAAGAACATCACTGCCAAGGAGAATCGTTTGCTCGACATTCCGTCACCTTGCTATGGTGTTCTTTTCTCCAGCCTTGACTTCAGGCTCTAAAGTTTGTACAGTGTTGGGAGATGTTCATGGCAATTTGCACGACTTGAATTTCTTCATCAAGGTTCGCAAGTCTTTATTGACTCTCTCTTGCCTGCAATCTCAGTCCTTGTGCGCAGATGCTTTGGCCTGCCGGCCTTGCTGCTTCAGCAGGGAATTTCTTGTTCCTCGGCGACTTTGTGGTGAGTGGAAAGCTTTTCTGCCGTCGCTGCTTCGTCCTCCCTCACTTGTGTGTAGGATCGTGGGATGGACTCGGTTGTGGTTGTCGCGTATGTGATGGCGATGAAGGTGACAAGACCTCCGTGTGCTCGCGAGTGCCTGACGCTTCCGATCAGATCCTCTTCCCGGCCAAGTGGTGGTTGATTCGCGGAAACCACGAGACCAGAGAAGGTGGCGGCATGCTCTCAAGCGAGCTCTTGGTGGCCTGACCTCTCCTTCAGTCAACGGCAACACGGATCACTACAGGGAAGGCTCCTTCCTGAAGCAGTGCATCAAGGTGACCGGCAAGCCGGGGCTGGAGGACGGGAGCTGACTTGCGTTCCTCCCCCCAAGATCTTCGGCGAGGTCGATGGGCACTTGGTGTGGGAATCTGTCAACAACTTCTTCGACACGCTGCCTCTCGCGGCCACCATCGACTCAAGGTGACCTCAGTCGCTCTCCTTCCTCCTCAGCGTCCTTTAGCGTGCTTCTCGCCCTCCCCCTTCCCCTGTCCTTCCTCCACAGCCCTGCTGATGCTCCCTCAGCATCTTCTGCGTGCATGGTGGCATACCCAAGTCCTTGTGCGAGGACGGGGCCACACTGGATATCATCAACGAGGTCGGCGCTCTCCTTCCCCTCCTTCCTTCCATGACCAGCAGCAGGTTGAGTGCCCCCTGAGGGCTCCGCACGCCAATCAGATGGTGTACGACATGTTGTGGTAGGAGAAGCTCGATGCGAGGAGCTGCTGTGAAGAAAGATGCAGGTCGGATCCTTCCAGCCCTGATCAAGCTCTCCACGAGCTGGACGAGGGTAAGTTCCTATGAGGTCTTGACGACGCGTGTTGATCTCTTGCCAGCTGGGTTCGGCCAGTCGTCTCGGGGATGCGCGAGCTTTAGTGATCGCTCGATTGATATCTTTCTCTCCAAGTACGAGTGATTCCTTTTCTGGTTCCTCCTCCTCCTCTCCATCCTCCCTCCTCCGTTCCTCGCCTTCCTCCGTTTCACCACCACATCAATCTCACCTCAATTCTCGTGATCCTATATCAAGGTACAACTTCCAGCACATCTTCCGGGGCCACGAAGCACAGAAATCGGGTCGATTATTATTGACCGTCTCACAGAGCATCTGACGCGTTCGCAGGTGTTGGAGTGAACAGAAATGCTCGGCTCACCACCATCTTCTCAACCTCCAAGGTGAGGAGACGACGAGGCTCTTGGTGGATGTCGCTAACATCCTGCTCAGGATCACTTCCAGGACAACTCTGCTACCTGCGGGTGAGACATGACGGACGGCTGATGTTCTCCTTCCCATGCTGATCGTCCTGCAGTTGTGTGCTGGTGGAGTCCGGTGTCATTCAGCCTGTGATCCGATCGAACAACGGTGAGAACTTTCTGTCTCCCTCTCTACCCCCTTCTTCCTCCTCCCTCCCTTCCCTCCTTCCGTCCTCCTCACCCTCCCCGCCCCCCCCCCCCCCTCACCGCCCCACAGCTCGCTCCTTGTCATCTCCTCACCGCTACCTCAGAACATGATCTCCAACTGCTGCCCACGTACTCAACGCAATCTGTGGAGGTACATACCATGACATGCGCCTGTCAACCCTCAGACCTTCTCACGTCCACTCAGATCACGGAGATGCACGTGTTTCGCGACCCTCAACTCTCCCGCGCGCACAACCAGCCGCCGCCCACCATCTTGGCCCAGGTGACGCTGATGATGATGACGACGATGGTCTGTGACATGGAGGGCAGCCCATGTTGTATAAGTCGGTTCAAGAGCCTGTGCGATCTCAGCACATCGTATCTACCCCTGACGGGCGCTCCTGGCTGATTCGTCATGCTGCTTAACTTGTTGATCTTGCTAATTGGGAGATTCGCATGGTGCGCTGAGATTTATGTACACCCAAGTATGTTGCGAACTGTTGTGATAGATGTTATAAAGATGAATGTTGAATGGAATGGAGTGGAGATAATCAAAGCAGGCGAGAGGAGGGACGCGTGGGTTGCGATGGCTGGTTTGATCACCCGAAAGGGATGACGAGAAAAGATCAGCGCGAAAGTGCCCAGACAAGAGAAAAGGTATGATTGAATAAGATGCATTGGGTACAGCATCATACGCGGCACAGCGCGCTGTTCTAAGAGCCTCAGGGCATCACTTTAGCGGCAAAGCTTAAGGGGCAGGGGAGCTGCTGTCAGTGTGGGTGACGTGGCTCGAGATGGTCTCGGTGGAGCCAGCGACGCTGTGGTCAGTGATGTCAGCTCCACGAATGTTGTCGAGGTTGGTGGTGTCCTCCCAGAAAGTGTTGATGGCGACGTAGTTGTTGTACGCGCCCTGGTTGGAGCCAGTCATGTCCATGGAGGCAGCGCCATTGTCGGAGTCGCCGAGCCAGGACTCAGAGACGTAGGTGTTGTCAAAGGTAACTCCTCCTGCTCCTGTTGTCAGAAATGCGGGACGCTACTGGCATCCGAGTTCATGCGTACCGAAGACGAGGGGGCGCCGACGCCGCAGGAGTTGCTGCCGACGCAGGAGGAGAGAGCCTGGAAGTGGACAATGTCTTGGAACATCTGCGAGATTAAAGGCGTCACAGAGGTTGAGCAAGAGCAAGGCGAGACAAGAGGATGCCGTCCGAAGGAGGGAGGGACAGTATCAGCAATAGTTCCCAGTACACATACATCACTAGAACGTTCTTTGACAGTAAAAGACAGCAGCAGAACATTGAATGGTGACATCAAAAGCTCTGGTCAGTGTCAACTCAACCGGATCAAAGGAGCATCTTCGCGCTTGCATTCAACAAACAAGAAAGCGAACGACGAACACCGCTCAGAACAACAAGGAAGTCATGATGATGAGGGGAAACTAGTATGTGGCGGCACGTGGTTTTGGGGAGGCGCTGTTTTGAAAGAGGAGAGACTTGTTGATAAAGTACATCTGTTGTACAGGACGGTGATAGTAGGTATCTCAGCAGCAGCAGCAGCAGCAGCAGCAACAACAAGGGCCAGCACTGGTCTGGCAGTCAGACAAGGCGAATGAAAACTCTGAATGAGTGAGAGTCTCTGCTGGTTGAGGAGGAGGAGGAGGAGGAGGAGGAAGGAGGAACAGAAGTGAAGCAGCAGCAGCAACAGCAACAGCATTGTGAACCTGGTGACGACCTTGGTTTCAGCACAGGGGGTAGGGGTTATATTGACAGTGATATTTGACAGGGGTGGGTAGTCTGTAGGAGAAGGTGGCCCAGTGGGGTGTTTAGTCACAACTTGAACAGCAGGGGCGGGAGGGGGGGTCGATAAACGGGTAAAATGAGGGGTGATGTTGGTGTTGGAGGGTTCACTGTTCATGGGGGTGATGTGGTAGTAGGGGGGGTGGAGGTACAAGAATGGCTATGTGGGGGTTCATTCAACAGTGATTTTTTTTTTGAGGGGTCTATTTCTGGGGGAGACTGAGAAGGTTCAAATGCTGAAAATAATTTCAAGTTTTGACTTATTAATTTCAAAATAACAGGAGCACTTAACTTGAGTAATATAAAGTTTGAAGCGACTAAAATTCCGAATTCTTGAGTCAATCCGATGATTATTCCGGCACTCTAGTCAAGTACCGATCTCGCCGCGCCCGGTGCCGGGGTGACAAGTAGAGTACGAGCAATTGTTCTCGACGGTCCTCTACCAGCACCTCTTCTCGTCCTCTACCAGCACCTCCTCTCGTCCTCTACCAGCACCTCCTCTCGTCCTCTACCAGCACCTCTTCTCGTCCTCTACCAGCACCTCCTCTCGTCCTCTACCAGCACCTCCTCTCGTCCTCTACCAGCACCTCCTCTCGTCCTCTACCAGCACCTCCTCTCGTCCTCTACCAGCACCTCCTCTCGTCCTCTACCAGCACCTCCTCTCGTCCTCTACCAGCACCTCCTCTCGTCCTCTACCAGGACCTCCTCTCGTCCTCTACGAGCACCTCCACTCGTCCTCTAGCAGTACCTCCTCTCGTCCTCGAGGACGGCAGCAGCCTCACATCTGACTGGCCTCCACCAGCTCTCTACCGGACCCCGAAGTCCTCTCGGCCTCTACCAGCACATCTGACTGGCCTCCACCAGCAGCTCCTCTCTACCTTGAAGAGCGCCTCCTCACTGTCCTATACAGGCAGCTCGTTAGGGCCGTCTAGGAGATCCTCATCTCGTCTCTACAAGGGCGGCCTCTGGTCCGC
>NW_005434635.1:0-442 GCF_000315625.1 Guillardia theta CCMP2712
CTGCAACAAGCCGAATCAGTGGTCAAGTCGTTTGGGCCTCTGCCCCGCCCTCGCCCTACCCCGTCCTGCTACTCTCGACCCTCTGCCGCACGCTTGCTCCTGACTTTGCGCAGCCTTGCCTGCCTGTCTTGCTGCCTGCCTGCGCCCCTCTTGCCTGCCTGCCTGCGACCCTCTTGCCTGCCTGCCTGCCTGCCTGTCTTGGTCTGCCTCTGGCTACCGTCGCTACTCACATGCAAGACCCGTCGGCTCCTTGGCACCGGCCGTGCCCGCTGCAGTTGCCGTCTACCGTACAGCCCGCCTCGCAGCTCGCCCCGTACTGGTCCTCCCGGCAAGGCGAGCAGGTCCGGCCTCCGAAGCCTCCCTTGCACTCGCACCTCCCCTCCCGACACTCTCCCCGCTCCTCCCCGCCGCAGTCTGCCGCGCTGCTGCAGTAGCCTCCCGG